>NC_052132.2:23161654-23461654 GCF_016086655.4 Lepeophtheirus salmonis
CCAGTTTGAAGTCAAAAATCTAGGCAATATACCGCAAATGTACCCTAAACACAAGGTTTTCGTCTTGATCGACATGACTACAAACAAAAAAACCATAATTTCATTTACATAATTTCTTTACAATGGAAAGATGCAGAAGATAAAAAAAAGGAGTAAATAGAGCACTACTACACTGATAAAGCAAAATAGACGTAAAATTTGTCTAAAATCGGTCACAATAGTTCAAGTAATGATGAATAGGATAGGGTTTGTGTCCTAGAACACAATAGTGCATCCAAAGAATACTACCCTTGGAGATTATACCTATTTTACAATTGGCTGTACTAAATAAATCAATGGCTATAGTCAAAAGATAGTGGGACAGAGGTGGTAAATATAGCTAATGTTACTGAACGGCCAAGTAAGTAATATTTCACCTAATCATTCAAAACACATCTTTATTAGTAAACAGATGTGTATTACTACGACGTGAAATGTTAAAAATTATATATTGAATACCTTCAGTAATGACCTATCGAGAAAACTTAAGTATTTTCAAAGAGTTTGTCAAGCGAACGTTCGAAAATGCCTCTTTTGCCCAAGACCTCTCCTTAATCAAACCCAATTTCAAGGTACTAAAAGAGTACATCACACAGCTTGACGAAAGGCTACCTCTTGTACATGCATTTTCCATCATTGAGAATGTCTGTGAGAGACTGGCCGTCCCCATGTTTGCCCACAAAACTTGAAAAGATAATAAAATAAAGCAGCATATGAAAAATGAGTCTTATTTGCTCAGTGCTCTCTGACAAGAATGTACAAAGTATAAAGGATGATCCTAACACCATAGCAAGCTTCACCTGATCACCCATGGCATTCATTGACTGTGAGAGAGCCTTCAGTGTTTTCAAAGACCTCCTCACTAACCAGAGGAATAGGCTGACGGAGGACCATCTGAGGGACCAGATGACAATTCAATAGAACAAGGACCTACTTTATAGAGAAATTTTATTTATTTATTTGTTGTTTTTTTTACAAGACTACAATCTATTTTACCAGATTTATTTGCGTTTTTGCCCTATTTCTGTATTTTTATTTGCAATTTTGAGTTTTTTACTTGCATATTTAGGCTCCATTTTTATGCATTATTTGGACCTCACTACTTATAATGCTCAAACAAGTGAGTGAATGACTTTAAATCAACTAATTTTAAATTAGCTACTACTCATGGATTCCAAAATAAATAATTGAAATCCTTATTTAATGAAAAAAATATAGGTTGAATCAATAAGTTAAAACGGATTTCAATTTACAAAAATTAAATTTATAGGACAATCTGGATATCATCATATATGTATTAAATATTCACATTCTATAAAGAAAAAAATAATAGTCAAATTGATATCTTTTTTAATATGAGTCAAGAGAGTCTAAATCAAAAATGCTTTAAATTTTTTAAAACATCTACCTTTCCTTCCATTGCACAAGAGAAGAGAGCTCCCATAAAAATAGTATTTATATTTTTATAAACTGTATGAAGTGAATGTCTTGATAGATATTCCTCTGTTGTTGTGGCTTTTATTTAGGAGCAAAAAAGAAATCATTCTTTAATAAAAATTATCTTCACTTTCATAAGAAGAAATAGTTGTCACATTCCTCAAAGCTCTTTGAAATTACTATCATGCAAAGAGTTCTATTTAATTTAATCATCCATTACTACGTGTCGAGGAGTAATTCATGAATTGACTATATTCAGTTGTATTTTCTTGAAAAATCCTGATCCAAAAAGATGTTAACTCTTTGTTATCTTTGTGAGTCATTCCTTAGTCACAAAAGAAACAGAGTCCAAGGACTTAACTTATTTCACATTATCATCTAAATGAGGATGAGAGTCAGTCAAAACTCATCAAATAACTATTTCCGAATAAACAAGAAGACTTAGTCAAGGAGACAAATAGGTAAATTCCTCTAGGCAAATTAATATTTGAATACATGAGATAGATTCCCAAAATAAAAAGTAAAAGATACATATGAGCATTGGTTTTTATATCTATTAATGTTTAAATAATAAGATTTATTGTATTTTGTACCAAACTCCACGGTCCTTCTGGAGACTTCCTCATAAACATTATTCTCAAAATGAGCTTAAAGCAAATAATTTAAGTACAAAAAATTGGAATATAGACCAATTTGCCACCAATTTGCAAATAAAATCCCTCCAAGAACCATTAAATAAGTATTATGGCAGTTCATAATTTTAAGCCAATCAGCAAGGAGAATGGAAAAACATTATCTTCTTCCACTAAGTGTCCGCTCTTTCCCTTGAGACCTTTAGTACTAGGTAAAACATTATACCAAGTAACGCATCGAGTACCGATAGCCTTGAGGAAATAGTGTGGTCAATATTTTCCATCAATTTTTGCAAGATGTCGCTTTTCCATGACGTTATGATGATATAATTGATTATAGTCTTAGAAAATATTTTATATTTACATTTAATTATAAAGTAAATTTGAAATAAATTACTCTTCAAGATATTGGGTTCTCAAAATGTAGATAGGTGGCAATGATTTGGTATAAATTGTGGAATTAAATCTTATTTGTACAATAAAATTAATAATACAGCTGATTTAATTATAAAATTTCACTTTCTTGCTGACTCTTCCCATCTGACGAAAAATTGGTAAAATCTTATTCTTTCGAATAATATTATTTTATTGGAGGAGATTCTTACCTCAGAAAATCTTCCCTCTAATACTATTTGCTTAAGTCATTTTCGAATTGTAGCAGATTTTCAAAAAGACTTTATAATAAAACCTTCTAGTAAATTTGAAAAATCTAAAATCAAAGTTAGTAAAAATGATAAATGAAGGTTAGGCCAGCTTTAACGTTTTTGTGGCATGATGTAAGTAAGTCAATTAATATATGGTCCAAGAGAATAAATGGGATAAGAATCTTTTAGTCACGGCTTGGTTTATTGATACATAAAGAAAATTGTATGATTAAATTTGTTAATATTTGCTATTAGTCATAAGGATGAATCTTAATTTGAAGAAGCTAATGGATTTCTTATGAGATTTATAAATATAATTAAATAATTAAAAGATATTTTAAGGACTGACTATTGCATCAATTGGAAACCAGCTCAAACTAGATCAATTTTAACAACAATGTTTATAATTGATCTACAAGAATTATCACATAAAGCGGGTTTAAGTTTTGTAATGACTGCTCATTTCTCATCGGACTGTATTGAAAATATATTTAGCATGGTAAGAGCTACCAATCTTTCTCCTACGGCTAAGGAGTTTAATTATATTTAAAGGGGAATATGTTTTAGTCAATTTATGAAGGATGTTTAATAAAGTAATTATCATTATGATGATTCATCTTTTCTGGATGGGGTATTAAACATTAAAAAATCTTATATTGATCAAGACCAAAATTTAGTGAAACATGATTTTTGTCCAAAATTTATATCAAAACTAATAATAAAACCACAATTATAAAATGACGAACTAACTATTTTTATTACATTGAGTTAAATCATATTATTTGTATTCATAGTTTCGTCCGTCACGAATTACTTTTATCTTGTGGTATATACTTAATTATGTTTTATTAAAAAGCTCATCCTCAGTTATATTTAAAAGAGATATTGTTTAACCACGATTATTTTTACATAGTTAGGCTTTAAATTTATTATAAAAAAAGTTCGGAAAACATTGAAATCCAACTTTGTACCAACTCTCAATTTATTTTCGGTAATCCTACAGAACGCACTGAAGAAAATCAAAGTAATGAGAAATCAAAGGTTGGATTTCTAGTTTTACTATAATATTAATAAAGCTATTCAACAAAATTCAAAAGCGTTAACATCTGTTAAACATTTTCGACCTTAACTGACATCAATATAAGCCACAACAGAACTTAAAACCTTGAATAATTTCACTTTTTTTGATCGATTGAATTGCTTTACTTTATTTACATGAAATATACATTTTTCTAGGCGGCTCGCAGGCCGAAATACCAAAAACATGTTTCATAATCTGGTTCATGATATGGAGGACAATAATGAAAATGGTGAAGAGGCAATGAACACTAGTGAACAACAAAGCAACACTGGTTTGGATGTTATAATGGGAAAAAATAATATAAATCTGCATCAATTCAAACAAATATTAATATTGATGGACATAATAATTGAAGAAATAAGATGAAGAAAAAAAGGATTAGTAGGCTTAAAAAATTAATTTTTCTGGAAAAGATAAAATTGGCTAAGAACACATCAAAAAGACAAGAACTTAAAGCTTTGAAATTAAATTTGTTTAAAAAGATATTTTCAATTCAAGCAAATGTGCTTCTTAGTAATAAGGCAAAGACAAGACCCAAAAAATGGAGAGAAGAAAAGATTCAAAAATAATTGATTTTAAGGTCCCTCTCAGGAGGATATAACTATTTTCAAAAAAATTATCCTCTCCCTTTGCCTGCGTTGTCAACTTTAAGAAAGTAGTTTTCAAAGTTTAAATGTTCCCTTTGGAGTTCAACACAAACTTCTTGATATTTTACAGAAAAAAAAGAGATGGTAAATTGAAAATTATTAAAATTAATAAACAAATAATTATGAAACGTATCTTTACAGAGTTTTCCAAAACGAATGATCAATTGAAACATCTGGGAGTTTTATCTTTCAATGAGATTGACATTACACGAAGCAACGACTATTCACACTATTTTGATCAAGTATTTGCCCCCAAAAAAGGAGGTTCTGGTGGGAATGTTACGTGGACTTTATGGTTCATGGAAAATGCCAGCATATTTTGACTTTGACGTTCCCATGTCTATCGAAAATTTATTTGAACTAATCAAAGAGATAGAAAAAGAAGAATATCTATTGTGGCAATTGTTTCAGATATGTGCCCGCCAAATATCAATGCACTTGGTATTACTAAAAATTCTCAATATTTTTGGAATCCTTTTAATACGTCAGAAAAAATATATTTTTTCCATGATGTACCTCATTTGATTAAACTTTTAAGAAATCATCTACTAGATAAAGGGTACCTTCTACCTGATGGATCCACAATAAATAAAGATAATTTTCTTCAGTTGATGGCTAGAGATTGCCAAGAATTAAAAATAGCGCATAAGATTAAAGATCTCACCTTGGATTGTCAAACTAGTCAAAGACAGCGTGTTAATTTGGCAACACAACTATTAGGTCATACAAAAGCCTCAGCATTCAAGTATTTATTCACAGAAAAAAGTTTCCGTCTTAGTTTATTGAAATTATAGACTCATGGTTCGATGCCTTTAATAGTCGAAAGCCTTTTGATACTAAGCAAAACTTTTGTGGATTTGGGATCCACTTCGATAAGCAAAAGGAGGTCCTCGTAAAGATGAAAGAAATGATCTAGAACTATTGGGAAAGGACGGATACTAATGCAAGTCCCGCAAGGGACTTCAATTCCTATTTCATCTTTAAATAACATGTTTCAAGATTTGAAAGAAAAACTTAACATAAAATATGTCCTAACATTTACATTAAACCAGGACTACATAGAAAACCTCTTCCACACGTTTAAGGCCCCTTGGAGTTGCTAACGACCACCCCACCAGTGTGGACTGTATCAACAGACTAAGATTAGTCATTCTTGGTCAGGCCGACAAAATCAAATAATTTCCTTAGTTTTCTTATGAATGACCTGGAACAAACGAGCCAAGGATTGATTAAAGGAATATGAGGATGCTTCTTTGATTGCAAATGAATTAGTTTGCACCCAGATTTTGAATATGAAGCATCATCATTTTCCTCCTCTTCTTCCTGGGACTGCAGAATTCTAGGTCTCGGGTACATTGCCGGATATTTGGCCAGGAAATTTACATTTAAATATCCTGAATTTGGATGCAAAACATGGGAGTCCCGAAGTACAGATTCCGATTATACTCCATGGATATCCACCTGGTCAAGAGGAGGCATAACTAAGCCAACAGAGTCCTTTTTAAAACAAATAAGAAAGTTTGAGACGATCTTTGAGACATTTCATTGTCCGGAAATTTCAGGCCAGCCTCAAGTTATTCAATCCTTGATATCTGTACTTCAAACGTCAGCTCCCAACTTTCCTCTTGAGGTCATTAAAAGTATACTCGATTAAGGACATTCATAAATAATTAAGGAGTTAAATATACAAATTAATGTTTAAGAAAATATGGAAATCGTGAGAAAATTCAAAACGTTGTCACATAAGTTATAGTTTTTCGAAAATGTTTATTTATTTATTAAAAATCATATTAAACCTTCTGAAAAAAAGTTTCTTTAGTTATTGTATAAAATTTATTATATAAAAATATGACATTAATAATTATGATAATTTGAGTGTTATTGGGTAAGTTTTAATAAGGAGATTTATTCTATAAAGACATTGAGCAACAATTAGGCTATTGAAATAAAATTTAACAAAATGTGCACACCTAATGAAGAAAGTTTCGGAAAAAAATAATTTATTTTATCCTTTTTCCCGATGATCATTCGAAATTTCACCTTGCAATGACGTCATAAGATTGCAAACTCCCTAGACACACATGGAGAGTTCTGAAGAAAATACCTTATATTCTTTATGCCTTGCTTGGGACCAGTCCTTAACTGTCACTCCTTGGATTTTTCATAAAAATATCGTTGTTATTTATTAGTCAACTAAGATATGTGAAATCTGTATTAAGATTTTTGCACATATCTTTGCAAAAAAAATATTTTTTTTTCATTAAGTAACAATACAATACGATCATATTATATTGTTTCTTAGTTATATAATGAATTATATTATATAACAGAATAATTAAAAAAGTAAAACACCCTCATTGACCTCACAAGGGATTGATTTCACTTTCTTTAAGGACCCCAAGTGGGATTGGACCGCGGTCCTAAATAAGACCGACACATTACTATACTTGTATAACCAAGTTTCTTGCCATTTTCACTCATCAGACTCAATTTATTATATGATAAAATGGAATAATGCCGCATCAAGATCTCAGCCGATGCTGTCATACTTTATATAATGCTATATCTCTAAATCCAACCCACCGGTTACTCAATTAAATTTAGTAAAATAGAACAATTCGTTTTATATATAATAATGAATCAATACATCTTTATTGAGACAAAGGTTGAAAGAAATACATCTAAGTTATATCATACATTCAAGGATGAAAAACAAGTTGAGAGGGTTGTGCAAAAAGGCACAGGGGTTGTTACCGCATATTCACTAATAACTTCTGGTAAGCTCGAAGAATATGAATAATAATTATAATTTATAATAAATAAGAGGTAGATTTTGTAGATTTGAAAAACTGGCGCTAATTATGGATGACTCAATTATTCAGAGTCTTTTTCCTCATATTGCTCTCTGAATTTTTGGATAGCATCAACAGCCAAGTTGGTGAGTTGATCGATGGTTCCTTGGTCAAAGTAACGAGCATCCTCATCACCAAAGATTCCATCGAAAATCTTTTCGAAGAAGCTGGAAGCAGCAAGCTTGGACAACATCTAATAAAATGAAATACTTTTAATAAGGATCAAATAAAAGAAGTTTAAGTGAATTACTTGGAAAACAAGAGAAACAAAGAAAATCCCTACGACAATGCTGAGACCAGTGGAGATCAAGTTTTGAGCATTGGGAAAGGCAACGCCATTGTTTCCACCAAAACCGAAACCAGTGTTACCATTATGAGCAGGGGCAAAGTCAGATGCGTAGTAAGAACCAGTGGGAGGAGCGGATGGGGCGCTATATGAGTAGGTCTGTGCACTTTCGTAGCTTGGAGCGGAGTAGGATTCTTTGGGCACAGAAGCGGCAATGGGAGCCGTATAAGTATCTTGTACGTAAGATCCTCCTTGAGTGTTTTCGGAAACAACTCCGGAAGCGAGGGCAATGAGGCAGACGACAGCGAAAGTTTGCATATTGATTGGCTATTGGGTTATTTATAGTGGTTTAACAAGTGATAATAAGATATTCAGCTAAAGCTGAGGGACTTACCAATGAAATTGACTTTTGTGAAATCCTTGTTGGTTGTTGAATGCTCAGAAGCTGAATGATACTTTTAGTATCTGAGCTAGTTCCTTATATACCTGATGTCATGTCCTCTTCCAGAGGAGGTGGAGGAGGGCAGAATGGCACAAAAGATCCCTGCAATAAACGAAAAAATAATTTATTTTTATTTTTTGTAAAAATAAACAAAATTGTAAACAACTTTCAATGTATTGTTGTTGAAGTGCAAGTAGATTGAAGGCGTATCCAAGAGGTGGAAAGGTAGTAAAAGTTGTATTAACTGAGACCGTCAATGTGTTTGTTGCATATTGATAGATAGACCCTCAAAGATAGGAGATGATTATTGTCTTGGTCCTAATGGTGTAAAAATATTCAAAAATAAACAAATCTATTTTTACGAATCTAACTGTTTACATTTTTTTCTTGCAGAATTATTTTTTAAGGGGTACAATAATAACCAAACAACTTTTCCTCACAAACTTTTACCTGTTAACTTACTAAAAATAATATTCTTTCATTTCTCTTTTCACAAATACATAAATATTCAATGAATCCTATACTCTTAATTTCATAAATCCCATTGCATTATTTCTGTTCAGATCCCCTTTTTTTCAACTATACGCATTAAATATATCCTATAAAATTTGTGTCATATCCAAGAAGAAAGGGAAGTTTCATCAATTTCATGACTTTTACATATAAATACTGATTAAAATAGTAGTATACCCTCGGAAACGTCAAAAATAATGATTTTTCACCTTAAACCAGTACCGTGTTGTCCATTAAAATCTGAACACTTTGAATTTTAAACTTCAAAAAAATAGAATTTCAACAAAATTAAAACTATAAATAGATGTGGGGCTGAACTCTCTTAATCATTAATGTAGCCAACCTTAGCGGCAATGATGGTTTCCAGGAAGCGGCGGAAGGCCTGGTATCTGCTGCAGATGAAGCCCTCTCTCATGGCGTCCCAGTGCTGGCTGACAGTGGCTTTAAGGGCCTAAGTGTTTCGTTGACGGAAGCTAAAACCTTATTTATTTAGTTCAGTCCAGTCTTCAGTCCAGAAGAAGGTTCTTTGACAAAGGAAATTGCTGGCTCAATAAGCTTTTCCCATCGAAACTACATAGATTCCATAAAAAGACCCTAAAGTCATTTAGAAGGAGAGGTGTCTTTGCTCTCTAGAACTATTCATAAAATTTATCAAAAGATTCTAATTGACTTTTCAAGATACTCTGAGTCTGAGTGGCGTGCATCTATTTCGTCCCATCCTGGTTGCAATTGGTTATTACTAGCACCGGATTTTATTATGGAGAAAATTGATGAATTCTTTCATTCTTGGGCAGCTGTCCAGAGGATCTTGGAAAGGGGCACCTCTTCTACTATTGGCATTGTGCGTCAGAATAGTAATAAAAAGTTTTTCTTTAATAACCTCATAGACCCAAAAAAAAAAAAGTTGGAATGGACAGTGTTATCTAAGAACATAATAACGATTCATGATCTCGACCATAATTCTTTCTTTAATAGTGGAAAGTTTTTCTCCACTGAAAAAAAGCTACAATCATACATTTCACTCCAATTCTCCCTCCAACTCTGAAGAATAGGCGGATAAAATCTGAAATAGATATTTAAATTGTTTGAATTTACCTAAAACATAATAGATGAAGAAGATCAAGAGTTCAATATCTAAAATCAGGGAAGGAAAGGAATTTAAACTATCCACGAGTTGTTTATTTTTTAATACTCTCAGTAACGAATGTGGCAAGATGTTCAACATAGTTATACATGCATTTGCAAGTTCCACGGCACTCCAGATTTTGAGATATTTTATCACACTGAAAATAGCTGGAATTAGAGAAAAATTTATATCGCAATAAAAAATTTATTTGGTCTCTCCTTAAAAATAAAAAGTGCTCCTTCAAAAACAGAAACTATGGAGTTTGCCATATCAAGCTGTAAAAGAATAATTGCGGGGAAGTTGCCAATTGTGGGGGGATCCTATCAGAGTTGAAAAAATCGGAGCTATTCTCATCGCAGCCGAAGCCTGATATTCCGAATAATTATTTTTTTATCCTTTTATTTAAATATTATGTAGCTACTACTCAATTTTTATCAATTTTGTGGCTTTGTTTTGTTTATTTATTTATTGTCGAATTTTATAGAAGAAACGTTTGGTTGAAAATGGATTCATTACTAACATCATATATAGCAATTTTTCAAAATGTTAGACTTTGGTTTAGGGAATTAATTTTAAACAAAAATGTTCTTATATATTTTTTTTATATGTTACTTCGCTGAATAAATAAAGTCATACAAAAATAAAAAGATCGAAGTTTATAAGTTTTAAGACTGATATGCAGGACTGAACTGGACATGATGTAGTCTTCAGTTCTAAATAAGGAACAACACAACACTATACGAAATAGAGTCGAGTACTTGGAATCGAGACTTATTACTCGACTTGGTACCCAGAATCAAAGACACGAGACTTTACTTTACTTGGACTCAAAAGCTAATACTCACAACAAGACTTTCCATTTTTTCACTGGATATAGACTTCTCTTTAAAGTATTTTTTTTTTACTTTCTGTGTACTTGAATTAGACTTAATGAAAATATTCAAGGACTTGGACTTCTGAGCAAAGTCTTAATACTTAACTTGTACTTGCAGTATGTATATGGACTTTTTCTCAACTCTGGTGCAAATGTCTTCTTCTACCATCCTTTTACGCAGTATTGATGCTATTTATTCACACGATTCCATGCTTATACTTTAGTAAAAGGAAAACGTAGAAATATGTTGGGTACAAATTCAAGTTTTGTAATAATTTTTACTTCTACAAGCAAATTGCTTAAGTTGTAATTTGTAGATACATAATAACGGGAAGTGCCTACATTGTGGATGCTGACTATTTTGGAGGGCTAAATAATCAAAGTTTATAAAGACGAAACCTTTTTTCTTATAAAATTAAAGGAAAACGGCGAATTACTGACGTACATTCAAATGACAAAATGGGTCTGAAAAATTAAATAAAAACATTAACTTTTACTGTACAACAAAAGTATATCCTTGTACACTTAATTTTTTTATAAATCCAACTATAACATGAGTTAAAAATTATCAAAAATTTATTCTCGATCAGTTGATTTTTTATAAAACCGACTATAATGTTATTACGACATTAAATATTCTTATTTACAAAATGCAGATAATAAATAAACCATTGCAATCGTAAAGATTATAACTTTTTCCCCAATTATCCTACTTTTCTCGTCAAATAAAATTATATTTTTAAAAACAGATTATTCGTATAAACTAACTTTGTAATTTTTATAACCTTAATTCAACTATGTGTACGTCGTTTTTTAAACCAACTGATTTTTCCTAATTTTCCAAGGAATTAATCTTCGTAATAAACAATTTATGACCTTGAGAAGAAATACTATGGACTTAAAGCAACTTTCATACCTGCAAAAAAGGAAAATAAACAAATAAACACTAACAAACAAAGATACTATTCATACAAAAATATCCTGAGGTAAAAAAAAAAATGATCAGTGAATGTTCTAAAAAAAAGTGAAAATACCAGGATACTAGTTTGTTTGTTTGTTTTTGTCAATACCAAAGCGTTGATTGTTAATATGTGAAAATTAAATGTAAGTGGAATAGTGAGTCACTCACAACATTCCCATGTAGAGGATGAATTAAAGAGTCGTTTTATTTATTGATAATGAAATATTTTGCAGATATTTGTTTCTTATTAATAGGATAATTTCAACTTTTTTAAGGAACTTAGATCTAGTATTTCAACAAATTATCAATTTATTTTCCTTAAAAGCGACTTTTAATTTTTAGCCGTTTTAGTGATCTAAGAATTTAAAAAATTCTTGATGACGCTGGGCTGTGCCCCGTGCAAACAAATTCGATGATAGTGTCTGGGTTTCCTACATCACACATACTTGTTTTGATTCAAAAGCTGTGCAACGAACACAAAGCTAAGACTCAACCTCTCACCTTAAAATTGAAATAATCGAATTAAATTATTTCCTTATTGTTCAGGATGTTTTTAAAGATGGTCCGGATTTACCTGAACTACCTTGTATTAGCTGAGTGGACGTAGTTTTACACTAGAAGCGAGATTCTAATGTTTTCTTGGAAATACAATGAGTTGCTATCATGTGTTGGAGTATTGAGGAAAGTACGTCTCTCGTTGGAAATAAATATTGGGAAAAAACAGTTTGGCAGGTTGTTTTATAAACCTAAACTAATTATAATTTAGCTACTCAGTTTTAACAGTGTAATTTATGAAAATCAATTAGTTGCTTCAATTTCAAATATACAAAAAATAATTTTTTCAATTCATAATTTAAAATTTGTAAAATTCTTTGACTGCAAATAACTCCACATGTAGTAGGGCTAGGGAGAAAAAATAATACCAACAGATTTGGTGTTTTGTAAAAATTCAAGATTACTTTGGTTTGTCTAAATGGAGTAATTAAAACTGGATTTATTGTGGAACCCCCAACATTTTAAGGACCTTAGAAATGTCGTCAATAACTAATTACCTAATCAACTAATTATCTATTTAGATATGTTGATAATTAAATTCTTTTTTAATAAAATAACTCTCTGTCTAAAACTTATCAATGAAAAGTTAATTAAAGAGAAACAAAAAAATTAAACGATCATCAAATATTATATGTGTAAAACAAAACTGTCAATGTGTGCTGTCATTATGAAACAAAAATAAAACTGTTCTCCTTTATAAAAAATGTGTTATTGCCTTTTGGAAAAGGGAAATGATGTTGTTGCACCCAGACAATAGAAAGAAATATCCTCTTGTTGGTTTAAATAAATTAAAATAATGGACGTGTTATATCCATAAAGTAACATTTGAAGTTAAAATATCCATCAAAAGTCCCAAATAGTATGTATAATTATTTTTATCATTGAATCATGATATCCATGTACATTTTGGAAGTTCACTAAAAGTGGATTACATGCAATGACTTAGCAAGCACCTAGATATAATACAATGCAAATTCAGAGAACGGAGCAGATTGGCACCCAGGCATGTTGGTAAGCCTCAATTTTCTAGCAACTTTCGACTCTTTGAGGCTGATGAGTGATATTTCGTGATATATTAGTGTTTGAAGTCAAAGAGTAGCAAGTTGGTACACTCTAGTTGGACAACGTTGGCCATATATAAAAAATGATAAAAAACAAAGAATATTTCTATTCTTTCAATTTGTTGTGTGTAGAAAACTCCACCGTACCCTTCAATGTTCAAATAATTAGAGGCATAGAGTCAAAGTATATTCAAATCTGATCACGTATTAAAAAACTTGAATAATCAGCTTCTTCCCTTTAGCTGGCGTTGAAAATAACCTTCTCCCTCAAATAGCTTTAGTTCATTCCTGCAGACTGAAAATTTTAATCTACTTCTGTCTTGCTTTACCAAACTCCCTTGTTACCTCTATTTATTTTTTCCTATGATTGGAGATTTTAAGAGGATTAAATTTGCTTCGATAAACCTAATACACAGTTTTTTTTTTTTATGTTTCTGGCCATGTTTCGATTTGCAGCAGAGATGTCTCGACTTGCTTTATCGAAGGAATAAGTTGAGAAAAATATCTTCAAGATTAAAATTAATATTTCACTTTAATTACTTTTAACTATGATTGGATTTAAATAGGATATTTTACAAACATATGAACTACTCCAATGTCAATGTTGCCTTTGTTTCAGAATTAAACGTAAAACCGATGTCAGTATTTAAATTTTTCTTTTTCACATTCCCAACTTAATAATTATTTATTTTTATAATATTTATCTAATGAAACTTTTTTATAGAAATAATTTATACTTTAATAGTTGAATAAACATTTTTTCAGAAAAGGTCAACCATTATTAGGGTTCTTTAAGTTAAATTTTGTAAGGGCATCATTTATTTAACCAAAAAACAAAAAAAAAAAAAATCGAGTAACATCCCATTACCCAATTCAAAAAATCCATGTCGGGATGTCACCCCCCCCTACTTCTTTGTGGCACCGGGACAGGTGGCCATCCTAGGTGATTGCTATTTACTTATGATATGATATCATTAGAGTTATAAATTGTAAGCACTTTCGGTATATAGAAAGAAAGTTTGCAAAATGTTTCAGATGAGTGCAGCTTAAATTTAATGACGTTTCATTAAATTAGCTGTGAGCAGCCCTGAGATGAATAAAATAAACAACAAGTCCCACTACCTTATTAGTCAAGGACATGGGAAGGAATTACTACCTTATCGATACTTAATTAAATTATGTATCCAAGAAGGACTTACACTTAACTCCTTGTCGTTATATTCATGAATGTACAAATTTGGGGTTACATTTTATACTTATTTGTTCGCTCCTAATGAAACCATAATGATAACAGCTGAAGAAAATAGAGGGACTGCCCAGGTTACCAAAAACCCGCACACTGAAAAATGCTTATGATTTACAGCCCTAGGACCTATGTATGTAGTTTTAGAAAATATGACCTAAAACAAGCGCGATTATGTTTTTTTATTGCAACTTGAATAGTATTTTGCATTTTCCAAAGCTCTAATCACTGTTATTGTATTCTTGAAGAGAGAACATCGAAGTATAAAGTAATCACTAGTACATGTTTTCATGATTGACGAAGAGTAACACCGAGGATTTGTTGGGGATTTATAAAAGTAAAAAAGTCCCTGTTAGACTAAGAGCAGAATTGAGGATCGAAAACGAAGTAGTTTCTGCATATCCCTTTGCAAGATACGGAGTGGGGCTTGTGTTTATTTATTTAATCTCATAGCTTCTAACAGCTAATACAAAGCCAAAACAGCTAAGCTGCTCTCCTCCAGAACATTCTACAAATTGTTAGGATTACTATGTTTATTTTTTTTTAAATATTCCTTTTATTAGTAAATGTAGTTGCACCAATTAAGTGTACGTAGAGTTAGACTTTTTCTAAGCGCGAGAGGAGAAGGCAGGAGCAATGCATATGGTACACCTGAATTAAGACTCTTGTTAATATCATCTGCCTGTTTTATGATTTTGGAAGGAGCAAAGAAATTACTACTATTAAAAGGAGAACCTTCTACATTTTAAATAGTATTAGTGCAAGGAAAATAAGAAATTATATTTAAATTCATAAATATTTATTTTATTATGCATTTTTAAATCAATTTATACCTAAGATAGGCGATAATTCTTCTTTCTACAGGGAGATGTTAACATACCACGACGTACTAAATAATAAACAAAAAAGAAGGGAAAGAACACAAATCAACTTTTTTTATTTTCTAATCTCTATACTTAGTTTTTTTCTTTGGACAGAACCCCTCTTTAAGTATAAGTAAACATTGAAGAATTAAAATTACTCCATCTGACTGGTAATGGTCTTCGAAATTCATGTTCGTAATGTATTTCCTTCTCTAAGAGCGGTCGTGGATCAAACCTACCTACACTAAGTTCAAGAGAATAATTTCTCCTTAGACCGTTAACCACTGTGCTCCATGACGTTTCTCTAACATAGTTTCTTTAACATAGAGGCAGTCATATTTTATACAACTTATGTTTCATCCTATAGCTTAAATACAAATCTTCAAATATTATATCAGGGTTTGGCTAAACTCTAGTATATCCACTCAATCCTCATCATATAGTAATTTTCATTGCATCCTTAACCGTTGTTAACTAGGTTCATCATAAAGATGAAAAAAGTACCTAAACTGTCTGATAGTGAGCCAATTATGTCATTTTCCTCCCAAGTGTTTGACTATTCACTATTTAACAGTATGTATACAAGACGTGGGCTCATATATGGGATTGAAATAAAAAACCGATGTATTGGGCATAATATCCAATATCTGTATCGTATTCTAGAAAATTCTTAGAAATTTTCAAATTTGTTCTGATATTTTATCAAATGCAATCCAAAAGAAAGAGAGAATAGGAACAAAATTGTATTTAAATTTTTGTAGCCAGTGCATGTAGATAGAGTATTCGTACTAAGATGAATAAAAAATTGCATTTATGATGGCTTATGAACTTCTTTAAAAGAGTGCAACACTTCATTCATTACGAAGGCTTGTCAAGTTTGTCCTCCATAAAATTGCTTTTAAACGGGCATCTTGCTAACATCGCTAAATCTGGATCAAATGGATAAATCCGTACTTAATAACTCAAATATTTTTTATTCCAATAATTTTTTTCCCCGCGAGTCAGCTTGAGATATTTTGTCACTGACAAGTAAGCATAGTTATTAAGTTTGGATTTTTTTTTTAAATATTGTATTCTTAGTATATGAATCTACAAGCAAATGGTTATCCGGCATTACTCTGGCCAAGCAGGGAGCGGGAAATCACATTGACAATGTTCTACACTTTATTCTATTTCTTCATAATATTTTGACCCCTCCCGTGCGGGTGAGTGTCAGGGTAATAATGCGCCTGTATATTACATTTAAATAAATGTATTATTATGATTTTTTTTTTAAATGTGTTATAAACTTCAAATAACATACCAATACATAACATGCGTAAGAAATTCTCTAGATGAGAAATCCATCTTTTATTTTGGCATTTGAAAAAATATCCCTTGATAACTGATTCATTTTTCCAAATATGCCCCCCAAAAAAAAAAAAAAGTGACAGGTACAAGTACATTTGTAGTTTATCAAATCGGAAAATATTTTGATATCAGCCCATGTCTAGTATATGAAAGGTTGTGTAATATCATAAATATCTTCTTTTTTTCGTTTCTGCTTTTAACAGCTGAAATTTAGATTGAAATATTTCCTAACTTGTCGCTTTTATATATCATATATCATCTATATATCACGTTATTTAAATTTATATTAATGTAAGATATTTACCAGAGTTTGATAAAATCCTAAATGAAATTGTTTACTATTCTAGAAAAAAATAGAATCCTCTAAAACATTCCTCAAATTGTAACGGTTATCATCTTGATTTTGGTTTTTATTTTTTTTAACATGCCCATTACGCACAAACTTTTTACCACTAATTATGTACAAATAAGGCATAAAAATTGAGCTGAATAAGTAAATAAAAATCCAGAAAAAAACTGGAAATGCAAATAAAAAAAAAACAGGAAAAGGCCAAAAAATCAGATAAAAATGCAATTAAATGGTTTATTTTGGGTTAAAATATTTTTATCAAATTATGAATTTTTATTCCAGCAATCCCTTATTCCACTGAATAATCAAGTAGTCTTTCGTTAGTGTGTTCCTCTTATTGGTGAGAAGGTATTTGAAAATGCTAAAGGCTCTTTCAAAGTCCATGTATTGCATGGGGGCCTATTTGAAGGTAACTACGATGTTAGGATTATATTCACGCGAAACACATTCTCACCAGAGAGGACTAAACAAATATTAGTCATATTCTCAAAAGCAGGATTCTTCTTGAGACTCTTCTCTTGCTTGTGGGCAAAATAATTCCAAAGTATTTTTGATGTAGTGCAATAATTAATAGCCATTTATTGGTGTTTTCAAAACTAACCAACAGTAGGATACTTGATACACCAGGAAAAGACATGATACAGGGTAGGATTAGACATAAAACAACATGAACAAACATGTAAAAATTGCCATTCATTATATTCAAGCATTTATTTTAATATTTATTACAGTTTCTCAGCATAAAATAAATACTTATAATTACATAAATAAGATAAACAAACAAAACATTTACGGAAATAGAGCATAGTTAATAATAAAATAAAAATAAAAAATTTATCAACTGTGATTGATAATTATAGTATAACATGAAATTACACAAAAAAACAAAAAATGATTTAATATAATATATATAGATATAGTACATATAATAAAAATGGGATGTAACAAGTCTCCTCCATAATGTTGGAATCAGAATAAATTATGTGAACTGAATTTGTGAACTAAAATAATATGTTAAAAGCATGTTAATTAATTGAACAACATGCTAGACTATCACATTTAATGAAAAAAAAAATCTCATGTTTTATCATAACATGTGATTTATATCAAAAAACACTTACCTAAAATGTTTATTTTTGTGTTAAAAATATCAATGTCGGAATTTTTCTATTACTCTAAGCATTTGGCAACCCGGGTTTTATGTTTATTTGATAAACAAAGGAAGTTATTCAAATTTTATATGACCAGAGTAGTTAGATTACTTTACATTTTAATGTTATTGGCAGTGTAACATGTCTCCTCCGTAACAAGTATCCTCACTTGCCCATATATTCGAAGAATAACAAGGGTGTTTATGTACAAATTCAACATAAAATAACTAAACCACAAAGTTTCTAATCGAAAAAAAGTATGGGGTAAGACTAGATATTGATAAAGTCCGTATCAATGGTCTGTACCCTTTTTTCGAACAGTTTTATATTTGTATGAACATGACATTTCTGGGTTACGTACCGGTTCGGAAATACACATTTGATACGGGCTCTCCCAGCTCTGTACATTATAATAGATGTTCAAGAGTACATATTAATAAGGAAATTAGATTTATATAGATTAATAAAATAAAATCAAACTCATCAATGGACAATTCCTATAATTAATGAGATATTTAAAGAAAGGTTGAGTGTGACTTAATATTTTAAATATTGCGTTAAATATGAATATTCACCATCAAATTTTCATATACATTATTTTACCACTCCGAAAATTACTGAACCTATAAGTACCAAATTATTTTCTGCCAAATTTTGATACTTTTTTAATATGTTTTTAGCATTAATATACGTCATTTGAATACATGATAAAAACATTCCCTTCTAAAGGAATATATATGAACCAATTAGTATCTCAGATAATTTTTTTTTAATGCTATTACATATTATTATAATGTTTTCTTGTCCATAGCTTACCTAAAAGTGAAGCAAATTGACAAATTATGAGAGTAAGATGCACCTGAGCTCTACCGGCATTCCTTCAAATTTTAAGACTTACGTAAAAGACACTATTTTGCCCTTTTTTAAATGATTGCGTGACCTATATATGGAATAGTAGGCTAATAAGCAGTTGTAAATCTTTCGTTCTATGCTTTTATCCATATTTCTTTGAAATGAAACATATAATATATGTTCCAATGGTCCTTTCAGGGTTAATACATTTTGTTATAAACCGAACTCAATATTTAATGAATTCAATTGAGTATCAAAAATTACATATATTTTTGAGTTAAAGGTTATTTGATTTATTCATGAAAAAAATTGTAATTAGTCAGTATTATTTACTGAATGGAGAGTACGTAAAAATACATAATAATGTATCATCTTGTTAATCCCATCTTTCTTTCTTTTTTGAGGTTGCATAAAGACTTAGACAAGTACTTTGTACCAAGTATATGTAATTTAGTTATTGATTACTCTTCAAATACTGGGTGCACTTGTTTTCTTAGGATGTCATTTAAATAATTATAAGTAATTCCTTATAAAAGAAGCTCCTTGTAATTTAATCAATTATAGGCTAGAGTGTATGTTAATAACAAAATCAGATATCTGAAGTAATGTTATGTATTTAATATTTCCTTACATGTTCTTAACTTCTTGTATATTCGTCTATGTATTATAAGTACTGTGTTTTACGTATTATAAATAGTCTCGTATTGTGTAAATAAATTAGAGTATAGTTAGAATACACATGATCTTATAAACAGTGTTACATTATTCCTCCACGTGAATTCTTCTCCTCGTGTCTCTCGGTCATCCTGGATCTCTCCACCTTATAAATAAGATTATGTCTCTCCCTCGTCAAGACACAACAAGTAAGTAGCTTTTTCTCCGAGTTTGGCTCTTCGATTCTGCTATGAACCCTGTTTCTCATAACTTTGCACAGAAGCAACGCTTATTTATTAGGCTAATGTATGTTTAGGGATCCATTTTAGCATCGGAACCCCGGAGTTTATCTGTTATATAATTTTGTCTAGTAAGTACATTATTTTTTAGTAGAAAAATAATAAAAATTGCGTTTTATGAAATGAAATATTTCGTAGCATTCTTAATTAGTAAAAAATGCATTTTGAACTTAATTTTTTTACATCATTAGTGTTATATATACATTTTAATATTGTGTATATAAAAAAAATGATATTAATGTTCTTTTCTTGAGTATGTTTTTTTTTTTTAAAGTAACCTATTTTTAATTCATAAGAGAAGGAGTTAAGTAAAATAAATATGAAAAAAAAATATTAATATTTCAGCTGGGGTCCGTGGCGGGCTCTGTAATCCAAGCTACTGGGAGGCTAGAATTTGTGGATGGTTTGAGGTTGGGAGTCCTGCTGTGCAATGCTACACGTTGAACCGGCGTCCGCACTAAGCTTGGCGTCAACATGGGTATCTTGGAGGAGTCCGAGGCATCCAGGTTGTCTAACGAGATATGCAATAGATCTAGGGGAGAAATCCAGCAGTCTAAAGTATCCGCGGCAAGCAGTAGTGGGATCTCGCTGGCGAGTGGGTGCTGTACAGTAGCCCAGTTAATACAAGCAGACCAGGTTCCTTTTTATTAAAAATACTCCATTTTACATAATACATAATTCGTCATATAGATTCTGTATTAATTAAATATACATCTAACGCCCTCTACACATTTTAAAATAAATTTTCTCTTTTCAGTTTTCTTCTATTTTTCTTAAATGTATTATATTTTACAAATATAGGAGGCGCTTGGAAAATGTAATTACAAATAATAACATAAAAATTTCCAATAATTTGATAATATATAGTTTTGAAACGATCACTTCTTGAATTGTATCTACTTTTAAATTTATTATTTATTCATTGCTAGCATTTTTCTTTAAGATCTATGCTCTAATTTTTTTAAATCTCATATTAATTGAGGTTGAATCATTATTTATATATATATGTTTAATGCTTAATAGATAGTTGGTATTATTTTTTTAGGCCTCCATAATATATTACTTCCGAGAAAAAATGTATTAACGCTAAATAGTAGTAGAAAATCTATGATGCTGTCTACAAAAGAAAGAAATAAGCCTAAACCTCTATTCTTGTAAGTGCAGGGGCGTTTGTAAGATTTTTTTAAAACTTCTGAGTTAAAGCTCTGAATAAAGACATGGAAAGTTATTACAATATTAAACTGTCATGTCCTCTTAATATTGAGATCATATTACCTCTTAATTTAAAAGTTGTTATTGTCAAGAATCGGATTCAATATTATGTAGAACATTAAAGAAAAATTCAATCTTCATCATCAAGACCCAAAAAAAAAAAGACAACTAAAATTGTTTAAATGGATAATTATGATGGATATTACGTAATTTTGATTAAAAATGATGTCAAATTTCAATATAAAAAGTTATGTTAATTTTAAAGTTGTCTCCCTTAATGTAAGGTAAAATTTATACACATTTCCATTTTTATAAAATATAATGCATATATTAAAGATGAATTAATTTATTTTTAGTGTATTTATTCTAAGATTAATTGAATTTAAACATCTTTTAAATATAAGATTATGCATTTAACAAGAAAAAATAAATATAACAATTATTATATGTGAATGTCTGTGTGTATGTTTGTCCTTCAATCACGGCCAAATCAATGAAGGGATTTTCTTGAAACTTTTTATGTAGGTTCTTATGGCTCTAGTAGCGGTTTTACTTATATTTGTATTTTCATAACAGGAGAATGAATAAATATATTAACCATAAAATGTGAAAATTACCTTTTTTAAGTTTAGAGGTTGGACCTTGCCCATATTTTATAGGTTTATGACTCGAAATTATCCCTTTTCTATACCTGTTAGTATTAATCGTTGATTCTACCAATTCATCCCTTGCTAATTTATCAGCATCAGATAATCAAGTTGAAGTCAAATGTTTAAACATAATGTCTAAAAACAATAAATTTTAAAAAATAAAGATAAAATATATCGGCAATAAAAAAACTTACTTTAAGTAGGTGCTTAGATCTATGGCTTCTACAGATATTTTTCTTTAAAAACATTATTAAAGAAAAATATCTAAATTTAAGTTTGCATCCAAAATTTTATACCTTAAAGTTAGGAATAATTTTTTTCTAAGTTATTTATCGATGAATTAATTACAATTTTGGAATGGATACATCCAAGCTTGTAAACGGAACGCAAAATTGAAGAACGTGAATTTAATGAACGGTAACGCTAAAAATATGATTTGGCGTTTCGTTCCAATAGTACTTCAAAAAAATTTAAGAAATAAAAATTTATGTATTTTTACTTTTTTTAAATATGATTTGAAGAGCTTATAAAGAAAAAACAAACGCAGGGAAGACCTATTTTGTGTGTGGGGGGTCTGATGTGGCTCATTTTGAACCTGAAAGTTTCTAGTACTCTACCTTAACTCGAACATATGAACTTTGCCAGTTCAATAATTATGAATCATCATTTGGTCGTGAATCTAAGCAAATGTGTCATTCAAGCTATTAAATTCTACTCTCGTGTCTTACGAGTGCCACAGTATAGTTTTCCACCAATTAGTGCTTATAATAGCGATATCGCTGGAAGTTATTTTCATCGAAGATAGCTGAATAACTATAGTAATGGAGAAATAATGATTTTTCCTGTTCTATGAAAGAGAATTGTGTGCTCTTTCGAGTTGGGATGTGTCTTTCTAACTTCTCATTCTATTATGAGCACTAATAGTCGATAGAGAACTGAATGAAATGACTAAAATAACGCCGCCTTCTTTCTGGATTTTTGAAAATGGAGGCCCAGGAATTAGGAAAATACTTACCAGATGAGAAACAGATGGCTTGTCGGATTTGTGGATATAAATGTGCCTTTAGTGCCCTGTCTACAATTACACGCCACTCATTATCCTCATCTCATATCAAGAGTATGGATATTAATCTATAAAATCAAGTTAACGATGAATACATCAAGTCAGACTTTAACTTTGATCTCACAAAGATGCTTATTGCATGTAATATAACCTTATCCATTGCAAATCTTCCTACATTCAAAAAATGTATGCAGAAATACACGGGTAAATTCTTCCCATCCCGAGGAACCATCATTAATTAATGGAGGATGCTGTAATGATGTCATTTATAGAAATACCCCCATTGTATATTGTGAAGTTGAGATAATTTTTACCATGTTTAGAGTTATTCATACCAAATTACGAAATGGAACTCTGAATTTTGTACCATCTAACAGTAAGTATTCATTTTTTTTTATAAATCCAATAATAAAATATGATTCTATTTTAGCTAAAATTATTAAAAATTATGATACACAACTCATTGAATGCCAAAAACAAGTCCTTAAATGGACTCACCAACGGGGGCAGTAGCTTTAAATGGTTCGCAACTAGTTTATCTGACATTAGTTTCTTCACTTAAAGACCTGGGTATGACCATTAGGTTTTCCAATATTACATAGACAATAAATTTTCTTTTTTATCACTTAAGGATTAGCTATGGTTGATAAGCTCCAAGAAAAGGTGTTCAGAAAACTCATAAAAGGCAAAAACAACTGCTTAAATGGTCACAACAACGGGGGTAGTTACATTGGGTGTAGCATTATAATTAGCAATTCTGCGTATCCATAATGAATCATAAATATATAAAACCATATGGTTTTAATGGATCAAAATAAAATAATAGCATCAATTAACAATTGTTCATTAGAATAATCAAATTATATTTAAATAAATCATTTTACGACGAAGAAATTGTAACTTTTTCGCAACATATATGTACTATAGACTTCGTTGAAGTATATATTCAATGAATACTTACTTTTTCTTTCTAAAATGTTATCAGGCCTGTTGATCAGAGTTTTTTCTGATCGGCGATAAATTGTGATATGGCGATATTGTATCGTTGATCAAAGTATCTCAATCGGTCCTGATCTTTATATCACTATATCGCAACAGAAATAGCAAAATAATTGTAATCCGATCAATTTTTTCAAAATTACATATCAGCTTGTCTCCCTCAATTTAAGGTAGTCTTTCTTAGTGAGGAGACTCAAGAAAAATAAAAAACTTTCCTTCTTGAATGTTTTTGATTTTTCTTGAGTCTCCCTATTTGAAGATCAGCCATCCAGGCAGTTGTCTCAGGATATGCAGAAACAGAGTAATTTCTTCACTAAACGTTCCAAAAAGATGGATACGGCCAAGGAGGAAGTTAAAAGATACCTGGCTGACGACTTTGAAGCTCTGGAAATGATGAGTACCGAGTAGTGCAAGCAGTGAGCGTTAATTCTCCAAGGCAAACAGATCCTGAGGAGGACTAGACAGAGACTGAGAGGCGACAACTTTAAGAAGTAGCTCCTGTTAATGTCAAATAAAGAGCTAGAAGAGAATTGATTTATATAAATATTTTATTATTTGCCGGCAGACTATATTTTAGTTTTTTTACACATATATTTGTTTTTTTTACTAAAATTATTGTAAATAAATATATTTGAAAAAGGTGTATAAATAATTGATTTATGTTAATTATATATAGGTTTAAAGAAATTGTATATGTGAATATGATCGCAAATGGGATTGATCGTTATGTTGCTATATCGCAGTGAATTTCAGATCGCAATTTTTTTCCTGATTGCTCATAAGCCTGGATACTATTGATAAATTATAATATGTATTTTATTTTCGGAATATTGTTAACAATTATAACGCAACAAGTGGGATTAATTTTTTTTTAAATATTAAAAAGTAAAATATACCAATTGAAGCAATAATAATTAATATACAAAATGTATTCCTTTTAAAGCTGTAAAATTAGGATTATTTCATCATATGCGGTATTGTATAAAGAATTTGAAGGAAAAATGAGAAAAATACTCGTATAAGTCTCTAGTAAATATCATTGACAGAGTTTGCAGGAGGGCTGGGTGCCAGGTACCTCTGATTCTCAAGATTAATTATATTAACATGTATATTTTATGTACTAAGTATGAAAATTACAAAAAATCGTCTCCCTACTATAAATTTCAAAATCCTCCTATGATTTATATATATCCTTTATTGTGCTCAATTTTTAATACTTAGACGCAATTTTTAGTAATACTAATCATCATACATAAATAAAAGAAAATGTTTTTTGAAATCTTAAATAGATTTTTTTTTAAATTTTAATTGCGATCTACTAGTTTATTTTGCGTTGAAATATGGCTTTGAGTAAAAACATTGTAAACACAGGTAAAACATTGTTTTTTTGAAGATTTTAATGGTAATTTCTAACAAAATTGTTGAAAATATTCTTCACAACAATTTCAAATTTAGAACTTAGTACCAAAGTGAATTATAAAATATATTTTGTCTCATTTATTCATGGAACATTTAAAAATCTTAATTCACGCAACCATTTAATTTGCATTTCAATAATCTTTAAATGGATATAATTAATTATCTGTATCTAAATGTATTACTTTAGAGAGTCACAATCAGTCCATAGATAATTTATATCTACTATTATTTAAAATTAAATAGTTTCTACTTGATTGAAGCAAAATCAATACATTGGAACTTATTTGCTTTATTAGATTTGTATTTCAAAGATAATGCTTTGTACATGGACAACTCATTACAAGATTAACCATAGTCATCATAAATAAACATTGATTGTATATCATTTGAATCAATTAAAATTCCTCGGTAATTGTGGTTGAAGTAAAGTACTTTGATGTTATCCTACAATCTACCTTCTTTTTTAAATACTTTGAAAAGAATTAAATATAATATAAAATATAATTCTTAAATGCAAAGACGAAAAATTGAAGTCGTAAGACTTCTATCAAGGACGATTTCTATAAAAATCCCTTAAATCAATCAATTATTTTTTCCCAAATAAGAGTATTAATGTTTTTAATTCATAATTAACTCTTTTCTTTTTATATTTAGTAACGTAACCTTGTGACTTGAAATGCTACTAAGATTGATTTAGGAACTTATTACTTCTTAATTATTATTGCTTCTTAATATGAACCATATGTTATTCGAATAAAAAAACTTCCTAAATATATTTATAATTGCATCAAAGCTGACATGACAAAGTATACAATGAATTGTAAACATACTATTCTACTGCTACTAAATACATGAATGAAACTGATTTTTTGCTTTTTATTTAGCTATTATATTAGTTCTTCTAATCATGTTATTTAAGGACTTATGTATCTTATTTCCATTAGAGTCAATCCACTTACTGTGTTATTCATTACGAATTCTTTCTTTTAAATTAAATATATATTCATCTATATGTTGTGTACAAGTTGTAATTTGTATAAGAAAATTGTACAAGTTGCAACTTTGTACACATCAAGCAAATTGAACAAGTTGCAACCAAAAAGTGAGATTGAAGAAATGACATTAATAATCTAATGTGGATACTGAATTGAATATTTCATGGATATTCGATTTAATAATGGCATAATTTTTGACTTTTTTATTTATTGGAAATTACAAATTAATAAATGACACATTATAAAGTTCAAGTACCCAAACTTATATTACTTGTAAAAATGTACATCAATAATAAATGCGTAATCTTAATCAATGACTACTATAGTCATTGCCTTAATAGATCAAAATAATTTTTGATTTTTGAATAAATATGTAAGTCGTGTATATGTATATTAATATTTCACTGAACGATACATTATAGTGCGACCTCTTTTGTCCGGTAATGTCCTATTTTTATACACAAACTGGAGTGTTGGATAGAGTACTATTTATATACATTAATTAAATAATTTATTTCATATGGGAGAAATATGTTTTAAAAAAATAATACAAAGATTCAAAATTTATTTCTAAGCAATACATTAATGCAAATTATATAAATTGAAACTAAAACTTCTATAACAAGTAACCTAATTTTTGTAATCAAATTAGGGTGACTCAATATGAACGTAGAAATAGAACAATATTATTTGATGTCCTAAGCCATTCAAATGCGAAAAAAATGTTTTTGTTTAATCGCAAAATACATTTTTCATCTTAATGCGCATTAGAATGCCATCATTAATTAATCCCATTAATGTGGATTAAAAAATATACAATACACTCTAATAATGTAATCCATCATGGAGAAGTAGATATAGCTTAATTTTACAAGAATTAATATATGCATATTTTGAAAATATGTGTAATGTTGCAAAGGCGTGAAAAGTATACTCTAAAGGGGCCTATACGCCAAGGAACATTTGATTATGCAAGAAAAAGAACAAGAAGTACTAGAAAAACATGAAAAGGGATAGAGAGAGAGAGAGTACACTGAACAGCGCCGCAGCTATATCAGTATAAAAGAATAATAATTAATTTTTATGAAGCTGATGATCGAAAAGTAAAGAAGGAGAAAGGAGAAAGCGACCTCTATAGTCTTAATCTATAAAAGTAGGAGCAGCTTATTGATGATGAAGGGAGGAGGGATTCAATGAGCGAAAGAAAAGAAGAAGAAGAGCAGCTTTGGCAACGGGGGAGGCGCAGCTGACAGCCACTAGCTTCATTTCATTTATTTCTCCTTCTATGGATCTAAACCTCGAGACTCAAGAGTTGATACTCAGAGATTCTACTAAATTAACAGTCATATTCATCTCAACGGGATTTCATGGGTGATTATCCTTATTTTACGCTCTTGGGCGAGGAGTGGTTGGGAGATACAGAGCTCCTGCAAGAGTCCATCATGTCTTAATCTCGTCACGTCCAGTCCTTCCTTGATTTCATATTTCAATTTGACATTTGTTAGTTCAGTGATTTTACGTGTGAATTGTAGCATTGGATGAAATCACTCTGGATTTATTGAATCATTTCCAGTGACTCTCTCTCTCTGTTGATGAAGCCGTCAGATTGCCCCTCCAAATCCCATGAGAATCCTTCAATAATAAAACTCCAACAAAATTAATTTTCATTGCAATTTCGCGAGTTTTATTTTGTATTATATTTTTATGATTAATTTCCAACGTGACTCGCTTCATAGTCGTATTTAAAAAAAAAAAATCATGATTGGAACATTGATCTTGGAAATTGTTTATGACCACTCACGATTCTAATCGGGCGAGTAGCTTAGCAGGATGCTTCAATTATTGGTAGACTGTCTATAATTGAAGAGTTTATTTTTTAAAGCTTAAAAAGTTGTATCTCTTGAATGAATAAATAAATAAATTAAGCGGCAAAACATTGTGACACTTGAAGGGGAAATCTTTTTTGTTTAATTTTTGTATGACACAATTTTTTACAAGATGCTTTTTACATTTAGTTGTGTTGATACATTTTTTTTAACCTATGTTATGTCTTCTGAGCTTGTTTTGCCTTATCATTTATTAACTTTACTATCATAAATATAAACTTGATGAAGTTTTATCTAATCAATCCCCCCTTCTCATTGATTTACTTTTGCGACTGGGTGTGTTGTTGTATTACAGATTTGGACTCTTAATGCATATAATTGCTTTTAAAATATACATATGCATGTATTTATAACTGTGTAGCCTTTGATTTATACATTATATATATGTTTGAAATAGTTTAATAATCATCATTCCTTTCTTTTTAATATAGCTTAATTCAGCAAAGAAGGATTTCCGTTGACTGATTTTTCTATTAATTGTTCCAATTAAGTGCAATTTCTGGCTTTAAATCAAAATGCCTCTCCCTGAGCGTGTTATCACGCCCGTTAATATATCGAGAGGAACACTCCAGTGTCCTGTTCCAGACGAATTAGAAGGTGTCACAAATGGTACACTTGCCAACATAATACGCCAATTGTCCTCATTGTCTCGTCATGCCGAAGAAATGTTTGGAAACCTATTTGAGGATGCCAATAATATAGCAAATAGGAGTTCAAATCTTCAGGCGCGTATTGATCAACTTGCCATTCGTGTTACACAGTTGGACTCAACTGTGGAAGAAGGTAATTTATATCACCCCACAATGTGAAAATATGATTGTTGTATGATCTTCCATTTTTCTTTTAAGTTTCATTACAAGATATCCAATTGAGAAAAGCATATGTTTCTTCTCAAATATTCGATCAACAAGTTGTATCTCGCGAGTCGATGCCTAAAGCCATGTTGGAAGCATACATTGCCTGTGACAAACCTCCTCCTTTAGACAATCTTAATCCTTATAGGTATATAAATTTGTACAAATTAATGTTTTAAATTAGTTTTATTTCTTATTGTATTATTTTAGAACGGACGGTAAGGATGGACTCAAATTTTATACGGATCCAAATTACTTTTTTGAATTATGGAGGCAAGAAATGGTTAAAGACACCGAGAGAATGATGAATGATCGTGGAAAGAAGGTAATTTTTATTACCTTATTTTAGTCCTTTTTTCATTAAGACATCGTTAATGACTTTATGCAGCTTTAAATATGTAATATCAACATGCTCTTTAAGTTCAATATTATATTACACGATTTTTTTTCCTGTAAGAGTAATATAAAGTCAATGGGATGTCCAGTCACTTAGTTTGAGAATGAAATATATATATATATATATTTTTTTTTTAATTTAAAAAAATACTTTGTTACATTTTTTTTTTCTTCTTCTAAATTTCAGCATCCAAGTAAGGTTCATATCAATGGTGGACCTGTTTCTAATGGTCAGAAGGGAGATAAACATAAGAAAAGAGTGAGACAACCCACAAGTACTATGGAACGCCAAAGACTCAAAGCTATAGGCCACGGAGAATATCTTATGTCTCCTAATTCTATCAACAATCCCGATATTTCCTCTATTGGTGGTTATTTCAATAATCAAGATACATCCTTTGTTGTAGAAAATAGGATAGGAGATCCAAATTCACCCTATGGAAATGATCGCCCGAGACCCAATTCCATTGAAATTCAAAGAACTTATTCGTCTTCATCTAGTAATAATACCTATAATAATTATCATTCCCAACGCAATGATGCCTCTTCTACTACTAATTCTCATTACGCTCGCAATGATGTCTCTGCAAGCCCAAGCTTTGTGGATGGTTCATCCAAATATCCTCATGGACATTCAAAACAGCAGCAAGTAGATCAAATGGAAGTTCCAAAATATGGTTATCATGATTATAAACGCCAGGACTCCGGAGGTCTTCTCGTCACTCAACTGCAAAAACAGCAGCTTCAACAACAGCAACAATATCAAACGGATCAGATTTATGGGACTCGAGGGACTGAAGAATTATCTCCAGCCTCAAGTTCGCCTAGTAAGAGGAGGCCAACTCAGCCTCCTCCTGCTCCTCCACCCGGAGTAACGCCTCCGTCAGAGTCCACTCCTATTCGCTCTGCATCCAAGGACAATAGTAGCATGCCCCCTCCTCCACCTCCAATGCAGCAATTAATTCAAGAAGTAACGTCTGTTGTTCAAAATGGTTCAGTCAGTAGCATTATTAATAATGTGACTTCTACTACACCTAAGTCGAGTCAAATAAGTAGTGAGCCTGATCTTCCACCGCCACCCCCAGCACCATCGTCGAATCAAACTCCAAGTAAGAATACTTTGGGAGCTAGTGTACCTGCTAGTCATCTCCCACCATCGCCCCCGCCCCCACCACCAGTAACAGCTCCGGAGCTGGTAATTAAAGCTTCACCCAAAAAAGAAGCTTCTATTGGTGGGGCGCCACCACCGCCTCCTCCTCCGCCACCACCTCCATCTAACGGACTTACCAATGGTGATGCTCGAAAGGTATGTTAATGCTTCTTTTTTTAAGATCGCATTTTACTAATTTTTATTTTTTATAGTCTTCTCTGGTTCAATCCAATTCCCCTGCTAAATCATCAATACTTTCCCCATCTGGACTGAAAAAACCACAGCCATTAAATCGGCCTACTCAAGATAATGTCAGATCCGATTTACTCAAAGCAATTCGAGACGGTAAGTCATTCTTTGTTCATTCTATGAACCATCATTTATCAAGTATGTCAAGTATATTATACCAGTCTTGTCACGATACCAATATTTTCGTACCTCTACCAGAATTGGTTACTCTGTATTTCTTATAACTTTTTAACTAAAAACATATAATACGAAATGGCAATTTACAAATGGCGTTTGTCGAATTTTTGACGGATAGTGGAACATAAAGTTATCGTATCTTTATATATATATATATACATATAGGATATTTTATTTCGTTTTTTGGGGAGTGGGATGTAGCTTCGAAATTTTGAGGGTTATATCATTGCCGGTCAAATATTTATTCACATATCGATGCAAATATATATTCTAATACCTATCTAGAATGTCACCGTTTTTACTCCAGTACCGCTCTAGTACTTGATTACCGAACCACACTTGTTTATACATAATATAAAGAGATAACTGTTTTTGCAACTGATCTTACGCCTCAATTTTTTTTATTACAGGTATCGCACTCAAGAAAGTCGAACAAAAAGCTGCTTGTGAGACCTCGTCAGAGGACGGAGGAGGTCATATTGATGTAGCTTCGATTCTAGCGCGTAGAGTTGCTGTTGAAATGTCTGATAGTGATGAAGCTCAGTCCGATTCTGAATGCGACTCTGATGATTGGGGTGATGAATCAACTGCCTGACACAAGTTGTCAAATCAGTACTTTTTCAAGTCTGAAGAGTCTTTAGCAACAGTCATAGATATTGATGAGGATAAAGACGATACTGCTGGAGAGGAAGAGGATGAGAAAAAAAGTACGTAATAACCTTCAGCGTCAAAAATTTATCAAAAAAACAACAACATTAAAACAAAAGTTAATAACAGTAACAAGAAGAACGAATTATTATTACATTACTAATAATGCTGAACTTAAGAAGAAAGTTCCTAATTGTGTTTTGGTTACGTCGTGAGTTAATGTGACGGACACTAACGATTTGGCCATGCTGCTACTCCATGGCCAATTTCCAAATATAACAAGAATCTCCCTGAACTAAGTGTATCCTTGCTTAGAAATAATTATTTATTAATTTAATGACGATGTATATATTATATCACATTTTTGAGGTTATTGTATCTTCCCTATAATTTCAAATAGATTTCCGCGTTTACATTCGTTATGTTCATGTTATTTTATACTACTAAAAATTTCCTTATATACTACTTGATTCCTCGAGGAATAAAAATTTGTACATCACGTTTCAGTTTATACGAAATAATAGTTTCTTTTATGTTATATCAGTTTAAAAAGAATACTTAAAAAACATGCGTGTCATTTTTTATTTCCTATCGCATTATATAATTATTATTATTTCTTTTTATATACTTAAAGTTTCTCAAATTTATTAATAATATATCTATATATTGACCTATTGTATGCTCAAGCTATAATAGAGTTGAATTAAATAAAACGTAACTTGACGTAAGATTAATTTATAAAAAAATGTATATATTATCTCTTCTTAAAATCGAAAATTTGGTGAGTTATGGATTTCTTGCAAATACTTCTTATGTATTGCCGCCACGACTCTATTATCTGGAGGATCATGTCGACGATAATCCTCTCTTGCGTCGCGATATTCTTTGACAAATTTGGTAAACGTTTTGAAACATGGGCATGCGACTTCTTGATTTATCTCCTCTATTGATAAATGAGAAAGGAGTTCATGAACGTTTTCTTGTGGTCGGGGTTCTCTTATTGCTTCATTTAATGGTAGAACTCCGGTTCGAGTCTTTATGTCTTGCATATTAAAATACTTTTGTCGTGGTAAGATAAAAATCACAAGGAAGTAAAATGAAAAATATAAGATGACTATATACGAAAAAAGTAGGACATAGGGATAAGTGTAGGAGTCTGCCGACTCTCGAATGCAACCATAGACCTCCTTCCATTCCCGCATGGTCATGTTGTACTGAAATACGAAAGGGGAAGATAATTATTAAGTTGTACAGGTGGAATATTCTTTATAAACATACCTTATCATAGATATCTCGACATTGGTAGCTCCCATCCTTGGACCAGGCGTACCACTCATGAAAAAATAATTTAGATAACTCACGATACATCATCTTACAGTTTTGACACACATTTTCTACACTTTTAAAGCAATTTGTGACATTTTGGACCAAGGAGATATACACACTGACGTCCGGTTTGGGTTTGTCAGAGGACATACTATTGTTGATATAACAATCTATAAAAATAAAAATTAGTAAATCAAATCTGTTTCTTTTCTTCATTAAATTTAGAATTCCGTACAATCACATTTTGAGATCGACCAGAGATGCTGAATATACTTGAAATCTGAGCACACTATACCAATATCATTTTGTCGGCAAAGAACATCAAAGCAAGAGGCATTTGTATGTGTTTGAATAGTGTGTTTTAATTTATGATAAACCTTTTCTAACCCTTGAAGATTGGTTTTACATTTTAGGCAGTAATCTCCTGTTGGTGCATTTGCTATATAACAAGTGGACATAAAATTGTATTCATTAACGAATTCAAACTCTAGCATTTTACAATCCCCTTCTGGAATAGGGACTGGAGCTGTTAGATTAAAGGAATCACTCTTCTGAACGAGCATGGATGTGAAAATGAGCAATCTGAAATGAAGTAAATGATATAGTGATATTGGTTTGGATTTTTATTAAATTAACTTACGTCAAAGGACCCATTTTCATGTGGTTCTCTAGATGGGAGTATCGTACAGTAACAGAGTCCAATGACTTCTAAACAAATGGAATAAATAAAACAAGGAACATATCATATCACACTCCAGTGTCAACCACAAAATTACAATGAGTAAAACACAGCACTTAATTATCAATTAAATATCACCAATACGATATTATTTGTGCGTCCTTCCTCTCTTTGTTATTACGCTTATTAATGGCTAGACGTCAATTCACAATATTACAGAAGAAAAGTAATATGACGCAATCAAGTATTTTGACGAAAATGACGTCATGTTTTAGTTTTGGTTAATAAAAAACCGATAACATAACTTGGGAGTATCATAGTAAAAAAAAATAGAATGTGACTCGGGATTTTTGCTTTATTTAACTAATGAATTTAAAAAATAGAAATAAAAGCCATTGGAAAAAAAAGATATACTTTTTTCAGGGAAAGTAATATTTGGAAATATTACTTTCTATCTGAAAAACTGACATTGAACTAAATATCCAAAAAATTTATTAAAAAAATAAAATAAACATTACTTTATGATAAAAAACCGTAATAAACCAAATTATAAACTATAAAGTGTTTTTTTAATTGAAATTTTTTCATCAACGCAATTTTTTTCTTCTAGTTCCTTCTTAAGTTTCATTGAAACCTAGTGAGATTTTTTAATCTTTTTGGTTTTCTTTTCGTATTTAATCTTTTTTTTAAATCGCCTAATAACAGAGTCAGGAAAAGGAAATGTACGAAAAAAATAGATTTTAGTCGGAAAATTTTGGAAAAAAATATTCCTAGAAAAATTGTATCACCGACTCTGCCTGTAACCTATAGGCTATAATCTATAGTTACGCTTTTAATAAAATATGAAATTAATAAAGTAGACTAAGTTAATGTCTACTATTTATAGGTCTCCATGCAAAATGTAAGTTAATAAAATGTTCTTCTGGATATGTAACTAAATTATGTTATATGATTATGTGGAAAATGTCTTATCAAAATACTTAAATATCTAATTATAAAAAGACTACGGAGCATTTGACTTATTCTACTCAACCTTACTTCGTAATTATTTTGTATAACGTACATTGGAACATACTTGATCCTTAATTGATGCTACTAATTGCAATGATTATGTAGTGTACAAGTGGTATCTTGCACAAATAAAATGTAAGAGTGATGATTTGTTCGTCGAATAGCGTCTTTTTTAATTATAACATCAGCCATCTTAATTTCTTTTTTGTTTTAATTTTTTTTTATTGCAACATTTAAGTGAAATATTAAGAAGTGCCGCTAGAGCGATTTTTATTTCAACTTTTCCGGATTTCAATAACGACCATTGAGGAAAAGTTGTCATGTTGTAAGAAAATAACCTATTTAAAATTTAATTATTCTTTATGTTGCACATCTTCATCAAAGTTTGCAAATTGGTAATAGGTTATTCCTTTAGTCAATAAAGATTAAAACAAAGCATTATTCGTTATTTTCTATCAAATCCTTTTTATAAACTATTTTCCCACCTATAAAAAATATTTATATAGTTATTAATTAACTTCATTCCAGGGAACAAAAAGAATGAATAACGTAAGGAAATTTGGTTGATCCGCGTTCAGAAAGAAACAATCAGAATAAAGTCAAAACTTGTATTGAGTGGTCAGGCAAAGGAAAATTAAATTAAGACCGCTTAGTGCAGATGGCTTCTTAAAATGGTTCCCTATTTTGTAACAATTCTAAATGTGTAAACTGGATATGCTTACTGCAGTGACATGCTTAACACAGGTAGTCATTGGACCAAGTGTATGTTTAAAATTTCCTAACGTTATTATATCTTTTTTACGCTATAGTCTAACTTTAGAAAAACCCTTTTTTTTAAATATTTGTTATAGTTTAGATAAATGTCTATCAAAATGATTTTATGCAAAATAACGAATAATTATTTACTTTTTAATATTTATAACAGGACATTTAAATTGCGAATCTTCACAATTGTCTTGAATTTGGACAAATATTCAAAAAGAATTACGATATATATTATCTAAGAATAAATTGAGCAATCTATATTAAATTATGTTTTAATATATTAAATATATTTAATGCATTTGCATATATATTTCTAGTCAATGCTATCAATTTGCTCTAAAAGTCTACGAAACATTTGTGTTTTTTCATCAACGTAATTTTTTTCTTCTAGTTCCTTCTTGAGTTTCATTAAAACCTTGTGAGATTTCTTAATCTTTTTGGTTTTCTTTTCGTATTTTGATTTTAAATTATCAAGCTGAATCTGCAGGCTTTGAAGGGAATGATTCTTGTTTTCGAGTAAGCTCTGTGCAATGATAGACTCCTCTTCTCGAAGTTTCTCACATTTTTCTCTTTCACGAATAAAATTCCCAGCATTTTCCATGATTTCTGACCTTAAAATCGAATTGGATTCGTTTAAATGACCAATTTCAATATCCTTTTTTGTCAAGAGAATGCTTCAGTGTGCGTAATGTCTTTTGGAATGTATTTCTCTGAAGTGCGGATTCTCTTAAGAGTTGCTCATAGTCTGTTTTTAAGTCGGTATTCTCCAATTCTAGTTGTTTTAACTTTATGGATGAAATACTCATTTGACATTCAAGATCGCTTTTGAGGAGTTCGGCGTGAGAATATGCCTTAATAAGCTTATTGTTTAGTGCATCCACCATTTTTTCTTCCTCAAGTGATGATGAAGAAGCCTCCATCTCCTTCTCGATTCTCAGATCATTGTATGGGGTGAAGCTTAGGATGTCACATAAAATATCGTCAACAATTATTTTAGTGTCTGATATGTTCATTTTCACGAGGTTCTATACTCACAATTGAATATTGTGAGTATTTTTTCCCCATAAAAACATGAATGTAGTCAACTCTACATCTTTTGGCAAGATATCAAAATTTCAAAAAAATGCTTTCTTACCTTTTCTCTACAGCATATATTACACGCAAATTTTTACACCTAGAAGAATGCAATAGAAAAAAATGACCTTGTCTATGAGTTTAATCCTACAGAAGTGCATTGTAGTCCCTTTTTGAAGCCATTTGTAGTAAGCATACATTGTGAAGTAATTATGAATAACAAATAGTTAATTATGTAAGGGGTTACATTTAGATTTAATTAGTTATGAATGTATGTTTAATGGTCAAAGTTAAAAATGATAATTCACCCAATGATGTTTAAATTTTCAAAGGTGTAGATTTCTATTTGACAGTTTTGTTTTTTGTTTGCTATATGAATGACATATAACTTACACCTGGAATCTTTTTGAATAGTAGATAGGTAAATTGATTAGTAAATATCATCTCAATAATTAATTAATTAATGAAAATTCATTGAATATTTATTGATTATGGAGACGTATTTTTGCAAAAATAGTGAGTTGATTGAAATTCCAGGCTTTTTACTTCGATGGTTTTTCAAATTCAAGGGCAGGGAACAGATTGAATTTTAAAAAAATCATTACTATTTTAATATGATGGATAATTATTATAATTTACTAATTATATTTTATTGCTCACAAAAAAAGGTCATTCGATATCTAAGAAATTTTAATTAATTCACTGACCTTGTATCTTAAATTAGATGTTATTCTTCCCCCGTTCATTTTAAGTGTGTAAATTACACAATCAAGCTTATTTTTAGTCATTTAATTATGATTAGTCTTATTTATTGGACTTATTGTTGTGTTTAGTTTATTTTTAATTCTAAGAATTGTACAATAAGGAATGCATTATTCTTCAAGTTGCTATTGTAACGTATCTTTCAGTGTTAAATATTGTGTTTATTCACTCTAAAGCTTTAAACCAAGTAGCAAAACGCAAGCGTGATCCTAAGGAGATATAATGGTGCAGCGTTTTAACACTTTTTTCGCAAGATGTTGCTTTTCATATGACGTAAATCTGTCATTTTTCTTACTACTGACGTAGGCTGGAATGTAACAAGGAATACTAAAAACTGTTCTAGTATTCATTGGATGTAATAAAGAAAGTGATTGATGAAGCACGCCTTGCTCAAACTCTAAAATTACTGTGGGCAATAAAATAAATAATTTTATTCTTTGATTTTTCCTTTTTTAAATTTCCCACCAAAGAGAAGAGGCCGGAGTTTCCAATTATACATTTATGATTTATTGATTATTATTATAATAATAAATGTATAATTTAAATAGAAGGGTCAAATATTGTCAGAGGTGGGGACTTTGACTCCACAGTTTAATATAAAAAGCATATATTTTTACATTAATTATATATGAAAAATAACGCTCAATACATATCATAATCTGTAAACTAGAATAAACAAATTATTGGGTTAAAAAAACTCCATATTATAAAATCTTCTCTAGTTAAGCTAAGTCTGTCTTTCGGACTTCCAATGAGCATCTTCTAAAAAGTAAAATTAGATAACATCGATAATAACTCCTTATTATATCTCCAAATAATAACTAAACAGTACCTCTAGAGAAAAATAAGTAACTTTGTACCAATAAATTTTTCAGCTATTGATTGCGTGGGCCCTTGTTTCGTTACTTGGTTTAAAGCTTTAATTCACTCACAAAGGAAAAATCTATGAGTTATTTTATGAATATCCTAATTTATGACATCGTTCTTCGTAGTGTTTTGTCATTTTTACAGATATCATTATATTGTTTTTAAAACTTATAACACAATGAAAATATAATTTTCAATACTCGTATTCAATCAAACTTAATCATTCTATAATTTGGTCGTTCAAAAAGATTTTAAAGGAATATATAAATGTTTGAACATTGAAGGCTATTGCCACCTCACTTTTTAAGAATTTAAAGTAATTATATAATAGAATAAAATAATTTATTTGTCTCTCCACTGTCAAAAACGGTACGCAAAATTATTGACCTAAACATTTCTAAAATATGCAAGCAAGATTCAAAATCTCAAATTTTATGAAAAAAGAGCCTAAAAATTTACTTTACTCACTTATACTCAAAAAGTTTTTTTCTTTTTGTAGATTTTTGTTTCATAAACCATAAGTTTATCAAAAGGGCTTAGATTAGGGTGATTATATTTCAATTTTTTTATTTATAAAAAGGTCTTTTATTTGTACTCTAAATAAATTTTGAATACATTTAGTATTTAGCAAAATATTTTTTTATTGTTAACCTCTGGTATTATAATGATTTTATCAAATCCTGCCCGAGTTAAAAAGAAAACTTGTACTTGGAAAAGAGAATAGTTGACCTTTCTGATACAGAACGTCATTGCCGACTCTTAACATATTATAGCATGGCGTTCTTTTTCTCATGAAGATTGAATCATACTCGTTATTTTAAAGATGTTTATCGTTGTTTGAGGTAATTAAATTTAACTTTTCATTTTAATTTGATTCTTTTATAGTCATTTTATGAACGCATAAATATACCAGAGGGTACGAACCATAGAGACTCTATAGTGTTAACATGCTTAATTGATTGTTTGTTTACAAGACTCAATATATCTTTGCTATCTTGTGGCTATGCATATATTGTTAATTTTTTATATTGATACCAAATTGTCATAACTCAAATATTTATTCTACAGGATTAAGTTTTAAGAATAATGGTGTTGTTTTCCAATTTTTCCAATATGATGGATCCGAGAAATTCTTTTCAACAGTCTGAATTTTCAATGTTTTTAAGCATTATCATTAGAATTTTGACTTATATAATTACTTATTCGAATAGTTTTAAGTTTGATACCAATTCTTTTGAGTAAAGATTAATCGATGTTGGTTCTATGATATTTGTGCCCATGGAATTAGTCGTCTTAGCCAACATAACAAAAAATAAATTATAGACATTCATCGAAATATGGATAAACTTTCAAATTTCTTCGAGAATTGAGATCCAAAATAAAGTTGATAAATATTTGAAACAAATAAGCAAGGATAAATGAGTGAAAAATATTGTAAAAACAATACAAATAGAAAATATTTTTTTAAATAAATGATATAAGACTTATCTTTAGTGTATTTTTATGAACATAACATACTTTCAGTTTAAAAAAACCCGGATGACCGGTTCTACATCCCAGGGTCCCGGAGTAATACAACCACAACTAAATATGAAAATTTAAAAAAATGAAATAGTTCTTAAAGATAATACATTAACTTATCCATTTAAAGCACATTCAAGGGAGTACAGGAGCATCCGCTGTTAGAGGTGCTGTATACCTTCTAAATTAGGGAATTTTTGTATGGCAAATAAAAAAATGCCACTTAATAAGAAAAAATAATCATCGGAAATAGGAGTAAAAAATTTTAAGTTTGATATTTTTTCCAAAAAATCCTTTGGACGTCCCTGTAGTAAGTGTGTTAAGTTATAGAAAGAAAAGGGAAAGCTAGGAAAGGCTAGAAAAATATTATATTAAGCTTCTATGCCTTGTTTGTTTTATCTATGGTGATAGTAATGGCGTTTAATAGTTTACCACTTTAAAATTTGAATTTATGTACTTCCTTGTAAATCTTAATTTGATTTATTTCCACGGAACTATTATTATATTCGGCACACAACCTCGATAGCCTTAAAATAATTTCAATCAAACCAAAACTTTCTGTATTACTCAGAAAAAAAACATAATGATTTTTGATGTTAACATTGTTTTTACTCAAAACGAATAGATTCAATGTGCAAAATTTATATCCATCTTTGAAATCAACTATACGTTTTCAAAAATATTTTTGTATTTTTATGAGTAAACCTTTTGAAAATGTAAAAAGAATTAATAAAATCATAAACTCTGTAGAATCAGACTTGATATGAAATTTTTTTTCCTGATTTAACCCATTTTTATGTATATATATAAAAGAGAGATTGTTTGTTTGTGTGTGTGTGTATGTCCTTTATGCGTGCCCACACCGTTGAACCTAAGAGAGTGCTATACCTAAAATACAAAAACCGTTTTTTGCAGCTCAAGGAGACTAGATAGGGGGTTGAGTTATAAATTAAAAAGTGACTAGTATTTAAAAAAAAAAAAAAAAAAAACTATACGAAATATTACATTTTCTACATTTATTCAAAATAAAAAAGAGTTATGGACCCAAAAAGAAATCGTTGAAAATTGCAATTTCGTTTATTTCAGGTACAAAAAATGAACTTTCAATGAAATATTGAATTAGTAAAGAAAATAAATTTTGTAAAAATTTGTCTGGAGGTTCGTTTGCACATAAATTTGACTCTTAAAAACTGATCCTTAACTGCAATATTAGTCATTTTCTGAATAATGTTTCAATTTTTTATCTTTTTTATCATTTTTTCTTCAAAAGTCAATTTTCCATTTTTTCAAAAAGAAATGCCACAACCCCCGAAAATTTTGGGCATGAAATTTTCTTACTCAAATTTTAGAAAGTTTTTATTTAGAATTTCCGAAGATTTTATTTCATCATTTTTGTAATATTTGCAAAAATGATCCTGTTGTCGAGGCTTATTTTCTTTGACAATATTATTCCTCATAAATTAATTGTTTTTGCAAAATACGGTAAAAATATTGGTAGGTTTGTGTTCTTCTTTACAACTCCAATAAATACTATTTACAATTTTTTTGCAAGGGTTAGCACATTTTTTGCAATTATCTTCGCGAATTTCTAAACGTGAATATTTATTAAGTAAATAAAAAATGGACTTCTCATCTAGGTAATTTTTTTAGATGCATATATATTGGTATGTTATTTGATTTTTATTACACAATATTCATAAGTATAATTTTAGATAATATGTATTGTATGTATTCATGAATTAATCAAAAAGTGTATGTAACGATTATCTCTTCTTTTTCTCCTTGATTATGACCGATTAACGAGAGCAATTTTCCTATAAAGAATAACTATGAATAATTTCTGGTGGCCCAAAAATAATCGTGAAAGCAATTTGCAATGTATCGAATTAGAAGTCCCTTGGAGTGAGGACGGGAGTTTGAATATGGATGAACATGGTACTGGTTCGTTGGCCTAATTTTACATTTTTACATCAGGGTTGTTTTTAGAAAGACAACTAATTTTCAATGGCGCAAGTCTTTTGGAAATCGAACCCTCAATATGAAAAGTACAGGATCCCTGATATATTTATCTCCACCAAAACAGCGTTTCACATTTGTTGGAGGACATATAAAACGCTTCTAACGACTAATTTTTGAAGTTCTAGGTCTGAATTGGTGTTTTCACGACATCACTATTTTTTTACCGGTTCTGTTACAAAAATTGATACCCATACCCGTGTTACCTTACAAACACAAGTGTACATATTCTATTTTGTTGTCAGCTATCGATATTTCCGCTTCATCCCGCCAAATACAGTATTTTCAGCGTTTATTATTATAATTAGAATGAGTTCTTGTTACACTGAGAACATTTATTGAATAAAGATTTTATAGTTGCTGGTAAATTAGACCAAATTTAGGTGAGTATACATATCTATGGTACATGAGCACTCACTGTACACGTAAAAACCTTATTTTTAAGAACTTGACATATAATCTTCAAGCCTGAACAATTTTCTTCTAGAAAATAAGGATTAAAGAGCTTCTGTGATTTAAAACGTTTGTTGTTTGGTAGAGAGAAAATGACAGATTTGAAATTTTTGAATGGATAAAAACAGGTTTAATAAAAGCAAATTTAGCTTTAAAAAGTAACATGTGTTGTCATTTTGTTTATACTCCTTGGCAATCAAGAAAGTGCTTACATCTTGGTCGAACTCGACGATTTCCATTATTTTATCCATATTTTTCACAATTGTCCTTCCAGAGTGTAATAAATCTTTGATATCAAAATTAACTAACAGAATCGAAGAAACCAAAATTGTGCGTGATTGCCTGTTATAGTAACTGGACCATAAACACTATTCACATTTTCAGCCACTTGGCTTGTGTTTTCATCGTTATTGAAGTAAAGCTCTAAAATATGGCGTATTTTCTCTTTTTTGGTGTCCATCTTTGACACGCACTCAAATAACACTGAATCAAATAATTATAAAGCTATCTTATAAGTTTTTAAGTACAAATCTTATCTTTCTAACACCATGCGATTAAACCGATTGCACATAAACCAGGGGAAATACACATTCCTAAAGCCATCTATTGGAAAAATAATGGAATACTTTTTTTTAAACCTATTATGAATATACTTCAATGAAAAGATGTGCAAAAAAAATAAAATAGTCTAAGTGTTATCCGTGAAAATGTAGTATTTTTTGGGCAATGAGGATTGTTATAATATTTTTTTCCATTGAATATTTTTTATCATATCTTATTTGTCGACTTTCTGTCTTCCTTGTCACCCCCCCAAGCTTTCATACAAACAATCTCTTTCCCTTTGTCAACTAAATACATATCAATATAAATCACGTACAGAAATCGTGATGTTTCTCGAATTGAGCTAATTTACTCCATCTAAAATCTTTTTTTTTCACACATGAGTATATATACAAAATATAAGACATCGTCAACAAAATACAATAATGAGGTGGAAAAAAACTGTTCTTGTTTGAATAATAATATTGACAAAATAATAATGATGTCCAAATAAATTTGAAGTGGAGACAAAGAAGTTTCTATTTATTGTTTGTTTGTTAATCGTTCATATGAATAAATCTAGACAAAAGGATACCTACATACAATACTCTCTTCAATCCTGATAGGTATCTGGAGTTGTTTTGTTTGTTTGTGAGTAAGCTTGTATAAATATAAACATTAAAGAATAGCCAAGTTGTGAAAGCTACGCATATACATTTGTTGCAGTAAGCAGTTTTGATTCATTGTGTGTTTGTTTATTTTTTGGTAATCATGCAATAGGAGAATGTCCTCACAAAATAAAAATCGCTAAATAATTCAAAATATTTTAATTCCATAAGAAATTACGTACACAACAGTAATTTAAATATCTCATTGTTGGTTTAAAAAAAAGGAAGGGACAAAGAGAGAGCACAAAAATAATTATAAAGATTCGATTTTTATTCAAGTATCACCGTTTCTTTAAATAGTTTTTTTTTTTTCATTTTTAAAGCCACTTTATGAAATTTTCATAAGATTTTTTTGAGGCACCTTTTTATCTAATTAATATATCAATGGCATTAATGCTTCCCAAATTGGCGTCGCTGTTAGTAGGTATACTATTGTGTAACAGTGAATAGGGGAAAAGCTGAATGAGTCACTTATTCTTTGTTTCTGCTAAGAAAAAATAGCTAAAGGCTTAAAACAAAGTATCGAAACGCACCTGTTAGCTTCTTATGATACTAAAAACAAAGTCCCTTTATCATGTTTCATTATGCCGTATCCAACTTTTCCTCCCCCCTTTTTTATGTATTTTGTTGTCAGCTATCAATTCTTTTTGTAAAATACAAGAAATAATAAGTTATTATTAGAGTTGAAATTCTTGTAAGAAAATCAAAGAGAAGGTGGGAGCGAGACATATTGTATGATGTTAATATAAGCTGCCTGTTTCATGATTTTTTTTTTTTTGGGGGAGAAAATGGATTACATCAATAAAGAGAAGAACTTTCTAAATTTAAAATAGCATTAGTGATGAAAAATATCATAATTATATTTGAATCCATATATATTAATTAAATTAATCATTTTTTAAAAGAATATACACCAAAGAATGGCGAGAATGCTTCCTTTAAAGAGAGAAGTCAACACCACGACGACGACCAATAACGAACAAAAAAAAGGAAAAAACACTTTTTTTTATTTTTTTTTTCTAATTTTTAAAGGTAGTTTTTTTATAACAAACTACTCAAATCTTGTTACTTTTTAAATTATTATATATATTATACAAAGAAGGAATACAATTTCCTTCTTTGTATATTTCATATTTTTTATGAAGAGTTTTGGCAAAAATATTCACAAAAACAGATGTATAGCTACGCTTTTATATTAACATTACCAGCCAATATTATAATAAAAATTATTGAATTAAAAGCTATGTAGGGTTTTAATATTATAATATATATATATATATATGTATAGAATGAATATTAAAACAATATTATGATATATGTTTCATCTTCTCAATAATATGACAGTGATAGTTTGGTAGTACTTAAAAGATAAATAAATAACAGTTGGTATGATTTATGTACTTGGCAAACTATCTAATGACTTTGGGGCTTTTTTTTTGTATGTGTGTTTCTTTTTGGAGGAAAGGTTACGTGATACGATAACTTGCTCATAGCGATAATAATACTAATAGCAATAAACTAAGTTCTTTTAAAATACTGTTTATTTGTATTTTAAATTTTTGGTCAACTACAAAATAACTTCTTTTATTTTATTATTTCAACACTATCTAATGATATTATTATAGTATATTATATTGGTTCAACTAAACATGTTCTACTTTATAGCATCTATATATATATATGTATATTTAGAAATCAAATAATTCAGTCTATTTAAATTGAGTGACATTTTATTGCAAATGATTCAAGAGTGACAAACATGGGTACTGTGGATGTATTGTACATACGTACAAGCTCAAAAAATTGATATTTGATCCAATATTTGCATTGCTATTTTCTGTTATTTAATGCATTGAGTATCCTTTTATATTAAATAAGTTATGTAGATGTGCATTCAACTTCTTCTCAAACCAATAATGTCATACATCCGTTTCATATTTGGTACATGTGTCTTGGGATCCTTGAGTTGAGTATTAAAAAATGTATTAACAATATAGAATTGATGAATCATTTAACAGAAAATAATGTAAATTTCTTACTTATGACCTTCCAGTGTTCCAAGTGTGTTGTTGCCTCATCGAAAAAGTCCAAAAACCACGTACATGAAATAAAATATGAATATAATTTCAGGGATAATATATTTAGAAAGTCATTCACTTTTTACACATTAACACTTGTACCACTCTGTAGGACCAGCAAATTGTTCTGTCAAACGGATAAATACTGGTTATATGCTGTTTGATCGGACAGGTGGTCCCAATTCATGCAAACTAAGTTTTTTTGTGATATGTGGCAAAACTGGATTCCACTTTATTTAAATAAATGTAAAATTGACAGCATTATTTACACATAACTTGAGAATTATAAATTATCAATAAAATTTTCCATATGTTTACAGATATCAGAACCAATTTAAAAAATAAAATGTTTCATTTCAGACTCATAGTATGAAAGTACGATAATATTGAATACGTTAATAGTGTAAAAATAGTTACTTTTATTTATTCAACAAATAATAAAATCAGTTATTTAGACTTTGATCATTGGCATAACAACAGTTTTATGGATAATAACACCCATTGAAGAACACTATTTACATCAAACTTTTCAAAATGAATGTAGGACTGGGTATGAAAAAAATAATGTAAAGTTCTATTGATTTTTTTTAAATCTCAATTTTTAACAAAAAATTGTACAATATTGATTAAAAAATAAATCAAAATTCTCCGATTTTGACCAATATTTGAAAAAAAAAAAAAATTGTTTTTATATATCAACAAGGATTCTAATTTCGTAATATAAGTAAATTTTGATCACTTATATCATTAGTAAGCGTTGAAGGGTTAAATTGTTTTTTTCCCCCAAAATGTTGGAGAACCACAGTTCATATTTTTTTTGTTTGCTAAAATAATAAATAAATATAAAGTTTGTGGCATATTGCTCAATGTTTAATGTATACCTTGCTGTTGAAGTTCCAAAATGTAATAATTTACTGAAGAAAATAGTATTTTTATCTAAAAATACATTAATCAAGTCAAAATCTTGGGGGGGGCTATGGTGGGGCTCTTGAGCATTTTGCAAGATATAACTATTTATGATTAGATAACAATCTTATAAAGTTTTATTTAGTTATTGCCTAAGAGGTGTATTCTAATTAATGAGGAAATATAAAATATTGCTGTTCTGCGTATAGCTCACACTTTTTTGTCCTTTTGTTTTAATTAAGATTGAAACTTTTTTTCGAAAGTATTTTACACCAAGACATACACCTAGCATATTGATGCTTAAATTGTATCAATCGAAGTGGAAGGGCGTATAAGTAAATCAAGGGTAGGTCCAAAATAAAGTAAAAAACTCTTGATCACCTAAGATCTGTTGTGTTTTTATGATATCTATAGCTAAAATAGGTGCTACAAGAAGAAGTGCTGAAAAATAAACATTTTTTAAGGAGGAAATTTGCATTCTTCACTTTCACTATTTACAATATTATAGTTAATAGGACGATAGGAATGTTTAGTAGTGTAGTTTAGTTAATTCCCATTGTTGCATAAATATATATAATAATTAATATGCTTAAAAAATATTAATAAATTTTTTTTCTGTTATTAAAATCATTTTCTTATGTGTCTTGATAATTAATTCAAAATCTGGAATTGACTCTGGTACATAATTTTAAAGGGTCGTGTATATTCTTAGTTATTGTTCATTGATTCATTACGAGTATTTTTTTTTAGTTCCAAGCAAACTTTATAAATTATATATAAATTAGAGTTCTTCGATACTAATATTTTCGTTCGCGTTCCATATCCAAATCGGTACTAGTATTTCGATACTTTTTTTTTATGAAAGTATAATAGGAAATCTTGTTAATCTACATACTTGTAGAAATGCTCATAGGATTTTTGATACACCGGATTCACATATATGATACAAAAATTACTCTTGCAAATGGTGGCAGAATGTATTTTCAAGTGGGTTAGTGGGGGGGAGGAATGAGATGACCGTGACGTCATAATGTGTGTATGCAGTTTTTTTTTAAACAATAGTTCTTTTTAATAAGTGCCAAATTAGACAAATAATTTTTTCGAGAAGATAAAAACTTTTTTTAAATTTTAGAGCTAAAATTTTTCAGAATAGACTAAATTTGAACAAAAAAAAAATTTTAAACGAGGGGGAAATTGATTTTTTTTTTCTCGAAAATTATTACCTTTGAATTGTTTTAGAGAAAGGGATTGTTTTAATTGTGATAGCTATAAAAATTCTGCAAAAGTAGGAGGATGCAATGTGCCCTATGATTCCAGTGGTATTTACTTATTTAATGAGAAAGGATAGGCGGGTTGAGTTTTTTATTGTACTTTTGGGTACTAAAAGTTTGATTAATCATTTGATGAATGCTTCTAATTTTGATAAATACGAGTCAACTCAATTAGAATTTATTAAAAAATATTTTAGGCGTGTTTGATTAATGTTTAGAAAAAGTCGAGTTTTCTCTTGAGATCGAGTAATTTCCGAATCCAGCTCTGTTATAATAGGTGCGGGAGATACACATTAATAAAGTCATCTATTGGAAAAATAATGGATTCCTTTTCACTACAGCCTTATGTTTATGTAACATGATGCATGTATGATATTTAAATCAGTTTTGCTGTAAATATAGAATCAGTATTCTTTATTCAGCAAAATGTAGTATGTGTTTAAATGAACTTATAGTTCTATAGTAGAACAGTATATAAGTATGAACCTACTTTGTACAATATATAAACAGATTTAAGTGTCACCCTCCCCGCTTTAGAGCTCTTTTCATTGATTGATTCATAAGTGGTATCAATTTATAAATATACATATTAATATTCGCTCAATATTATTGTTTGTGTATATAGTCCCTACATAAATATTATATATACATACATACACATTGAACAACTCCTCTACAACAAACTTGTTAGTGTCTTCCTCTCCCCATTTCCCTTCAGTTGGGGGTGGTGAATCCATGTTAGAGTGTTCCGATTTCGAGCTAAAACGGATTTTGCCAAAGTATGAGACATCTTATACCATTTTGATTAAAAAAAAAGAAAGAAGGATTTAGGGTCCAAATTGGTCATTATTAGGCATTTCTTACGCAAATATGATGGCATGCGTCAAAAGTTGTAATTTGTATATTTTGTTGCATTCGCTTTATCAGTTAAAAGTATTGGGTCACTGTATAAGTTTGCTTGCAAGTCATGCTTCCTCTTTTTATCTCAAAATTGGAGAGAGCGAAAGCGGAAAGATGAAATTTAATTATGGAAACCTTTTAATAACAAAGAAATAACTTTGTTAAATGAAGCGATGTGAAAATTATATTAGTGGAGCAGGAGGAGAGGGACTATGAGTCGATCCATGGACTGGGGATGAGGCCAGAGGAGATCACATCTCATTATGTAACGAACTACGACGTCCCCAGCTCCAAGGATCTTATTCCCAAGGTTAAAAAGCTGAAGGACGACAACAAGATACTTGAGTGGAAGCCAGAAGGCCAAAATCCTCAAAAATGATGAGAAGAATACTTGGCGAATTTCTAGCTCTTGATTAATGTGATCTTTGCCTTTATCAGACTTCAAAACTCTTGACTATGGGATCAAGAGGAAATCAAGTGCCACCTTCCATGTGAATTCCCTAAAAGCTGCCGGGGAGAAGGAGTGGGGTGAGATGTCGGAGGAATACGTGAAGAAGACCTTTAAGGCCTAGAATCGATTTCATTGTTTATATAAGGTATACTAAAGATATATAGACTCATATTTACTTGTATTTTTAGAGAATCTTAATAAAATTGAGCTTGAGAAAATTCGTTCGCGATTCGCAAGGACACACTGTATTAGCGTGATCAAGAAGAAAATGTGAATGTCTTTTCTATGCAAACCAATAATAAAAGTTCAAAATTGTTTAGAAGTTTTAGTTGAAACGGAATAATGGTTATTCCATATTTATTTAGACTTTTACAAGAATCCTTCTTTTGATTTCTATTAATGAGTATATTGAATATATTACCAACTAGACATCTCCATCGTAGAATGTCATCAACGTAAATTTTAATTGGATTCCTGTATTAAAAACAATAATAAATAATAATATTATATTTCTATATCCAAATATTATCAAGGAATAAATTAATCAAAACGAAGTGGAGTCTGATTATAATTAAAGTAATCAAGACTCCTAACTAGGATAAATCTCTATTAAAAAAAAGCACATGAATATGTATACTAAAATTCAAATCTTTATTTAATAAGAATATAGCAACATTGATATATGTATGAATGTATATGTCACAAATTAACCAATTGAGAAGAGCCTCTTGTCTCCTTATGTTAAATTGCAATGTCTTCATTTTTTTATCAATGATGAAATTGTTCGTAAGTGGTACGCTCTACATATATATATATATGCAAATTAGATTTGTAAAATCACTTTAATGTAATCATGTCATTCATAGGAACATAACATATTAAATAATATACATAAAACATGTTTCATGTAAGGCCAGACCATAGAAGACAAGCCTGTGACTACGGAAAAGGGTATGGGGGGATATTAAACTCCTTGGACTAAAATTTTGTTGCCAAATTTGTCCACAAAACATAAATATTTTTTTGATAAAATTGAATTTACGTTGTCAAAATCTGCACCTAAAAGATTATTTGTTAAATTTGTAGGTGTCAACAAAAAATCACAGTAGAATGATTTTTCTCAACATTAAATGTGGATTACATTGACGTTCTTCCAGGGGCGTCTGCAAGATTATATTTGGGGGAGGGGAGTCTTGGTTTTCGGAATTTTTTTATCTCAAAAACCAAGAATTAAATTATTTTGAAAAAAATTTCAAGAATCCATAGCCATTCACAGAAAATTAAATTTTTGGAAAAAATTTCAAAAATTCAAAGCTATTCACAAAAATATTTTGGACAGAAAAAAATAATCAAATATTAAATTTTTAGGAAAAAATTTCCAAAATCCATAGCTATTTACAGAAAAAAAAATCCAAAATCCGTAGATAATTACAAAAAATTAAATTTCTTGGAAAAAAAATTATATTTCTTGGAAAAAAAATTATATTTCTTGGAAAAAAAATTATATTATTTGCTCTTCTGTATAATTTGCCCGAATGACGAAAAATATTTGTAGCAAAAATTCTTTAATTTGAGTGGGACTACAGGCCCTCCAGCTCATCTTCTACTGTTGCCCCTATCTTTGTCGAATTATTTTCGATTGATATCAACAAATTATACATGTTAACCCTTTCGAGGCGTTCCAAACTGTACTATGTAGGACAACTATGTTTCGATGAGTCTAAATAAAATTTGTCTAGGGGCCAGACAGATATATGAATGAGTCAGGTTAGTCGGCTGAATGTTGTCTATTATAGATAAATCGGTAATCGTCTGAAGATTTCAATTTTTTTCGATATTTTATTTCCCTGAATTTTTTTAATTTAATTTAAAATCCATGGCTATTCACAAAAAATTTAAAAAAAATTCAAAAATTAATTATTTTTGAAGAACATTTTAAAAATGAAATTTCAAATTTAAATTAAAAATCTACAGCTATTCTTTAAAAAATTTTGAATATTAATTTTTTAGCTCTGCGGCATAATTTGCTCGAATGACGTTTTTAAGATAAGAAATCTCTCTCAAAAAAAAGAAAGTTAACCCTCTTTTCGGTAAAATTTTTTCATCTTAACATAAATTTTTTGGCGTACCTCGGCTAAAAAAATATAGATATATAAAAAAAAACGACGTTATTGATTTTTTTTTTTTTTTTTGGGGGTCCTGGACGTTTGCTCTAGTTCTTACAGTCCTGCGATACTAAAGAGACAGTTGATGATTGACTTATATGGATAATTGGAAGTGTTGAGACTCAGTCCAGAACCGAATTTTTTTTCTGGTTCGGTCTTAATTGATTTTTACTAGACCGATTTTTTGGTCCAAACCCTCGACCGATTTTTTTCGGTCTCACTTTGTAAACTCATTATTTAGGTCTCCCTGAATGAACAGATTTTTTCCCGTCTCCTTTCATGGACATATTTTTTTCGGTCACATATATTATGGGATAGCATTTTTTTCTTGGTTGAACTGTCATTCATTTTTTTCAAAAAAATCTCAAAAGTACAAGATAAAGTCTAGAACCAATACTGAATACATGTAAAAGAGGGCGACGTCAAAATTAATCCGAGCTATTTCTGTTTAAACTTTGTATAACGTCACTGTACTTGAAAAAACATATGATGTCATGTTATAAACAATTTATATGTGAAATTGGTCTAGACAGATTTTTTTTGGGACCAAACTAGACCGAATTTTTCTTTTGGACATATCTAGACCGAATTTTTTATATGACAGTGGTCCATTACCAAGCTTTTCCGTTGGACCGAATTAGTTCGGTTCAACAAAAAATATAACGGGCTAGGATTTCCAGACCGAAACCCAACACTAATAATTACCCCTTCGTACCTTCTTAAACAACAGCTTCCGACTTGTCATAATCATTTTGTAAAAACACGGCGAAATTACCTACGAAATAGCCGCACCGTCAACATATCAAGCCTTGCAATCTCGAATAATATCATGAAACAGGTGCATCCACAATGTTTTAGCCACAAATCCCCTCATGATCTTCTGGGGTGGTATTTGTGGTGTATATATAGTGTATATAAGGAGCATTAACTAATTATATACAAAAGAGATGAGAAGGACCTCAGTTAGATAATCCTCTAGATACACACATACTGAATCCGGAGTGGATACAAAGAGGCGAATAATGATAAATATAACACTGATTTTATCTCTTTATTAAGATCTCACTCTCAACTGTACATATTATATCTACAAATATCTCGTTACTCTTTCCACCCGTAGTAGTCTTAATAATATGTACTACGAGTATAATATACAGAGCGAACATAATCTAGCGAATAGATTTTAATTCATGTTACATAGTATTATTATTTTTCCTTCATTCTGGACGACCAACATTGTAAAAGATTTATTAAAATTTATATATTGTATTAGTTGTATTCTTGTTGTTATTACAAATCCCATGAGAGCGAACATTGAGGACTCAGGAGCCAGCAGTAGGCGCTTCCTCCTCTAATAAACTTGTTGTGGTTTCCCAAATCAAACATGGAGGAGGGTGAATATATATATAGAGAGATACGAATATATTATGTGCAATAGTGATATTAGGACGGTTGTTTCCTTAACTTTTTCTAATTGTATTTACAGCGAGTGCGGAAAAGTTGTCATGTACTTGGAAAATGACAAATTCAATGTCCCTTTTTTCTACGATGTTATTTCTATGTCACACATCTCGTTATAGATTAGAAAAAAAAAAAAATGAAAATGCTTGATTTAGTTAATAAATATTAGAATAAAGCATTATTCGTTATTTTGTATCATATATTTTTGATAGGCAATTTATAAATCTATAAACAATATGAGTGATGCCAATTTCTTAAGTCATTTTCTGCAGCATAAAGCATCTTTTCTTTATGAAAATGTTGGGAAAAAAAAAAAAACAGAACAAAAGGATGCGTGCTATACCCGGATTTTTTATTTTTTTTGCTCTATAGAGTCACTTTTGTAAATGATTTTATAAATATTTTCTGTAAAATTTTAAAACTCTCGTTCAAAGTTGCTTTATAGAGAAAAAACCACGCAATGCTTTCCTTTTATTTTTAATGACAACATAAATTTGTTTTTGACTTTTTTCATACTTTGACCGCCCTAATGTACATACATTAATTCATTCAAAAACACACAAACTACTCGAGTCTAACGACAAAATATGTATGTATACTTCTTCCAATGTTGACAATAAAGAGAATTGAACTTGTCACATCCCTCAAAGAACTACTAAGAAGGGAGAGATATATTGAGATATTTTGGAGGAGTTAAAAATGTTTAAAGATCAATTGTCTACTATTGTTCAATAACTGAGTGAACAATGTATGTACATAGAGTTAAACAAGGGTTGATGATAACTTATCAATTGAAAAAAGAATTTATGGGTATGAAGGGATTAGCAAATGAGGCTTCAAATATATTTTATAATAAGTCCTTTAAGAGGTCAAGTCGGGGAAATTTGTAATTGGAACGTCCTCGAGTGTATTTGAAAACAGGTAGAAAATTCTGTTTCACTTGGATAGATTGACACTTTTCCAATCATTTGTTCAATTATAAACTTTTTTCGTTATGTGTTATTTCATAATTTTTTTATGTTTTTTCATTCCATTTTTACAAACAAAATGGCGAATGCTGGATTAATTTTTATCTAAATTTAGTTGACTACAAAAAATTCCTTGCAAGATGATGTTCATTTTGAGATACCACAGATGATTTGAAATAATCATTTTTTGTAATTCGTAATTTTGATTTGTTTTTCGGCAGAACTTACCTTGTGAATTCATGAAGGTTACGTAGATAGGCATTGAGTAATTTATGAAGCCATTATTTCTGCTTTTAATACTCTTCAACTCTCTTCGGAAAAGAAACAGACAAAGACCAAAAATCTTTAAGCAGTGAGCCAATTCTTACTAACTAAGAATTTATCATTCAATAATGGTTAAGAACTGTTCACAGTTTGCTAATTCCATATCTATTAATCAACGTTCAGAACACTGATTAAATAAAGAGAAGCAGAACTATCAACACCTGACGAGAAAATACAGTGTATATGTTTGTGTTTGTGAGGTAACGTGTTAGGTTTTTCTTCTCTTTTGAGTCATATAAGAAATTTGACTATTCCTGATACGAATGTTTGGAGTTTTGATTATTCAAGTTTAAGTAAAGTTTAATATTCAATGAAATATTTCGGACTAGGCTGACTTATTTTCAGAAAATTTTCGGCTTTAGTATAGTGGAGGTTTTTTTTTAAATACTCGAATCCAACACTATTAGTATTATTATGTGTAGTAAAAATAAATCTATTATTTCTAATAGATTAAAAAAAATAAATCAAAACAGTGCTTATATGACGGGTGAAACCGACGATTTTAATTATTTTATCAAAATTTTCGACAAATGACCTTCCAGAGTGTAACAGATCTTTGACATCAAAATTATCTAACGGAATCGAAGAAACCAAAATTGTGCGTGATTGCCTGTTACAGTAATAGGACCATAAACACTATTCACATTTTCAACCACTTGGCTTTTGTTTTCGCTTTGTTTGAAGATAAACTATAAAATACGACCTATTTTTTCGTTGTTACTGCCCATCATTGACGTGCGTTTAACCAATACTGAGTCAAATAATCACAAAACTGTCTAAGAAAGTTTTTTTAGTAAGAAATATTACTACCGTACATTTTTGAGAAGTCTAGGATAATGTTTTCTAAATTACAATCAAAATTTTATAAGAGTTTAATTTTGTTTAAATCATTGTTTGCATTGTCTTGAATACAAGAAAAATAGTTTGATGGGCTTAGGCCTTTTTAAAATCCAGATTTATAAGGATCAGGCCTGCAAATAAATAAGAAGTGTCAAATTTATTTTGTTCTGTCTGACTTTAATGAGAATAATAGAAAGACTTGTTTACAAATGTTGATTTAGAATAAAATATTTTTAAATTTAATGTAGATTTATCATTCTGACTGAATCAAATTTTTTCTTCACATCCCTCATTTAGATTGGTAATTTGCAAAAGTTATCCCTAAAATTCCAATAAAACGTTTTAAAATTGCACAATATAACATACTTTTTTAACTTACTCATATTTAAAATGATATATTTTAACCATGTAATGTATATAATGACTTTAAAGCCATTCATAAATCTGGTAAAAAACTATCTATTAGTGTGACCATAGTTATAAAAACAACGATTTTTTTTATTGATACCTAAAGAGATTAAAATAGACCCATTATCAAAGGTAACTTATAGTAATGAGGTGATTTAACGTTATATAGTTTATTTTCTACGGCGTATCTGATATTTATTAGCGACATCTTTTCGTTTTTCTATAATTTTGTAGGCTAAAGGTCTCTTTTCTATTACTAATATAAATAATAACAATAGATTTTTGTCAAAAATAATGATATCTTTTCGACAACTGTTTTAAATGACACATGTAAATGATATTTCATGTCAAAATTCTCAATAAATTTTATATTGTGCAAGTTATATTCAGTAAAAAATAGCTTTAACTCTTTTAAATTATTTATTAAAAGATTACAAAAAATATGGCTCTTGGAAGAATCCAAGCATGAACATGAAACAGTAATATCTATACATGTAATTTAGATTTGATATTAATCAAAAAAGGAAATATATAATATATAATTAGCTAAATACATGTTATTAATATTAAAATATATTTACATCGTTATCTTTCATTTATGTTGCAACCTTTCCTCTTAAAAGAAACAGAAAAATATGTTGGTATCTTGGCAATTCTAAGTAAATATAGAAGAATTATTCAAAAAATGTTGGGAATTTTTAACAGCTTAACAACAGCTAATTCGAATACAATCAATCAACCTTCAGAACACTGATAAGGTTAAAAAAGATAAATTTACAGCTGACAACAAAATACAATGTAAATTTTATGTTACTGAGGTAACTTCGTAATGTCTGTCTGTTGCGTACAAGCTCTAATATTAACGGATGGAATGAGCTGATTTTTAGCAATTTTTAGTCTTCAACGTCAGCGCATATTTTGGGTCCCTATTAATTTAGTTTTTGTTTATAATATGACCTGCACTTTGAGGTGACCTTATTTTAAATAAGGTCTTAATCATCTATGTGTTTATTTAACTTTTTTGGCTAAGGATTCACTCCAAAGAGGAGCACTAAAGAGGGAGCCCTCATAAAGCAAAGTTATCAAACTTATAGAATTATTCGACATAAACTATTAATTTTACTATCCCAAGCGCCAGTGCGTCGATATAGCCAAGATTATCTTCCAAAACATTTTTATATAAATATATAGATGTACAAAGACTGGATTTACATACTCCAAAGCCATGCCTTGAGGTATAATAATCAATAGCTGTATACGACTAAATACAGAATAACTTTTATTAAATAATGGTTTTGAAAATTTAATCTATTCAGCTAATATTTGACGTGAGATGCTGGCGTGTTCAGCTAGTAGGGTTGAGTTGGGTTTCAATGAATGTTCTTTAGTTTTCGGTACATGACTTTTCACTTTCAAAAACGATACAAATTTTACTTAAAATTTTTAATATTGACTATCAAACTGTTTAAGTTTTATCTTTTGTTTTTCTGGTGTACAAAAAAGTGTTACACTTGACTTCTTTTCTTTAATTAAATCTTTCAGCATTTTATTTCTTACAAAATTAATGGTGTTTATGTGGAATTGATAGCTAAAATTTGTAATTCTAATAAGCAAACATGAAATATTTACAAAGTTAATCTAATTTATTGAGAAAATCCTCCAAACCCAACAAAATATACCCATTTAACACAACCCTACTCTATACACTACTCTGTGATATCATAATATTACAGAGTCGTGTTTTTGGGGCATTTCTTTTGAATATATATAGCTGTTCTTCATGGGCTGATGTCAAAATATTTTCCAATCTGATATAATACCAAGGATATCCGCCCAACGGTGCCGCCCCTACTACTAATAATTAAAAATTAATTTTGGATTCGATATTTTATAAATGATTAGATGTACTCGTATTTCGGAAAGCATATGTTTGCTTTTGTCCCGATTATTTTATTTCGTTTGCCAATAGATTCATATACTCAGAATATCATATTTAAAAAATATCAAAACTTAATATTTATGTGTAATTTTTCAATAGCAAGACCTTTAATTGGGGTCATGAATCTGACTTGTCATTTTTGACTTGTAATCATTCAAGAACATGTGGATTTTTCATCTTGTTTTAGTACTTGTTGGTTAATGATTTACTTGATCGAAAAGACAGACTCGTGAAAGACACATTTATTTTAATAATCAAAAAAAAATTTTGGGTTATGAAGTAAGGATTCGTCAATTCAATCCTAGTTTTGTAAGAAATTGTTGATACCATCAAAAAGATGAAATGGTTGACCAAAACATAGTTAGGTATTTTAAAAACATCTTCAAATACTGCTTTATTTTTCTAAATGTCTTTTGTAACACAATAATTTATTAACTTAATTATATCAATTTAGAAATGTCTATAGGTTAATGAACTATTTCTAAACAGATTATTTTGTGAAGAATATTAATACTTTATTCCAATTTTTAAATTTAAATTAATTTCATTTAGCCTTTCAAAATATTAATGATGGATTTGAGAGATTATTCTGAATCATTAATTATTTATTTTTAAATTGAATAAGTTTCATTAGTATTCTAGGAAATTTTGTTCCTTAAATCCTTTACTTTCATGTTTTCTCAAATGATATAATTTCATGATTGCATAACATTTTGAAATAGATTTAATTAGTGTAGATTACAGTGTTCGCTATTTTTGAAAGTTGAAAAAATGAGGTCAAATTAAAAAAAGAAATTTTTATTATTATAATTAAGACATAAGAAAATAAAAATGAAAATAACAATTTTTTTGAACTTGTTAGTAATTTTTTTGAGTTTATTATTTAGTGGGTTTTGTAAGTAAAAAGTCATGAAGTAACTATTGACAGCATACAAATATAATTAAATAATAATGGATTTTCTATTTATTCAGTTATTTATATAATTTAATTTTTTCAAGAACAAGATACAAATGTCGATAAATATACATAGTTTTCAAATCTTTGAATAATCAGTAAAGTGATTCATGAAATCAGATTTTAGAAAGTTTTTATTCACTTTTGATCTTGAGTGGTTTGTAACAATTAAACTTTTCTGTCTTTTCTCTTTATCAAATGTTTTCTAGGATTCCTTCGTTGTTGATGCTTTTGATCTTTCATCGATTTCAGAACCACACGGAATATTTGGTGGAGCTAAATCTTTACTTTGTGTACATTTTAAAAATTCAAAGTCTGATTTCATCATTTAATTTACTGATTATTCAAAGATTTAAAATATATATATGTTTATGGACATTTGTATCGTGCTCATGAAACAATTTAATTAAATAAATAAAATCCATAATTATTTATTTATATTTGTATGCTGTTAATAGTTACTTCATGAGTTTTTACTTACAAAACCGACTACATAATAAAGTCAAAAAAATTACTAACAAGTTCAAAAAAATTATAATTTTTTTTTTCTTAGCCCTTACTTATAATAAGATTTTTTTCCTTTTTTAATTTGATCTCATTTTGAAGTACATTTGGAACGCTGGAACTTTGACCGGATGGAGGGTAACGCTTTTTGATGGCACAGAAACAAAATTTAGGATGTCATTACAAACACCTAAACACATCTCATGATCCAGGATAATTTTGAATTTAAAAATAGCGAACACTCTAGTGTAGATATTATATGGTTTGATTCAGGAGACTTGATCATTAATAGATTGAAAGACCTCATTTTTTTTCTTAAAAACTGATATTTTTAACAACAGTTATACTCAAACTATAAAATTGTTGGAGCTTATAGTGGGAAATACTATGTTTCCGATTGGTTTGGTCAAATATTTTTTCCTTTCTTCCGTCTGCTGCCACTATGTCAAAGAATTTCCCTTATTATGGTTCTGTATTATCCTCTATGAGTATGTATTTTATCTCTATGGTAAGTACTCTTGTCCTAAGCATTCCCAGGGCTTGAACTACAATTCCCCTTATTTTTTGATTGCATCATATAGAATATCAGAGCTAATATCGAATTTTCTAAATAGTGTTGAACATCCGGTATATTTTTTAGGTCGCTTTAGTTATAATTCTAAGTCCTTGTTGGACTCAGAGTAGAATTGAGGATCGACATCGGAGTAATTTTTACCTAAGTCCTTTAGTATTTACTTCTCCCCTTCTCCTCCTCCCTCGCTACAGCTGATTATAGCTAATGTAATGAAGCCAGTGTTGCCAGGTGGGCTAAAAATAAATCAGCTAGATATACTTCTCAAATCGGCAAAATATTTTTTATAAATCTATTAGCATATCTTGTATGAAGTAGTACATTTACTGTTTTAGGAACCATTTTATTCCTTAACTTGGTTTTTATTAGATTCTATATTCCTGGGCATTGTATCAGAACTTGCGTGCGAAACAGCCAACTGCTCTGATTGACATACACTGCGAATATTATCTTATCCAGGAACGTCTTCTTTTAGCATGTTCTGTAAAACCCCAAAATCAGATAAAATCGGCTAAACTATTACAAAAATCAGCTAAGATTTCCAGCCATCAGCTAGATGATATTTTCCCCAGCTAGAAAAGTAAAAAATAAGCTATATCTAGCTGGAAATCAGCTAGCCTGACAACGCTGAATGAAACGTTGTTATAGTTTAGCTGCTCTCCTCCAAAACATTCTTCAAATTGCCAGGGTTACCATATTAATTTTCTATTCTTTTTTTTACATGCCCCAAAATACACACGATTTTTATAACTATTTTAAGATTTTTCTCCGATACTGATGCGACACAGATTTGAACATTTTGCCGGATATATCGGTTCTCCGATTTCGATGCAATATATTAAGTCCCGATTAATAAGCGTGTATATTTTCTATGAATAAATATTATATTCTCTCCATGCATCTTGATTGAAACATACTGCGAGCCTTTGGGTCGTATAAGTCGACTTTATATCCTAGTATAATATTATATGAATATGAATTTTTTTTATTTTTGAAATAAACCCACATAAATCGGGAACACAACTTCCATGTAATTTTACTGACAAAACATTGATTTTTATAAAATATGTATGTAGAGAGTGTACAATACAAATGTCATATATTATGTATTTAAATGATTGAATTATTCATCTTCTTCCCAACACCACATCCTTGCTCATTTTTTACAACAACGAGTGTTTCGCTTATTCAATGAATAATGTCATTATATATATATATATAGATGTACATATAGAAGAACTTTATTATACGTTTCATATGTACAACTCTAAAAAATTTGAATATACAATTGAAGGTTTTTCTCTTTATACTACTAAGGGGTCCATTCATATATTATATAAATACATACATTCGTTCCTTTATTTCTGTTTTGATTACGCTTAACACTTTGTACTTTTTAAGTACGTGTGCTCATTTTTTATTATGATGAGGAGATTTACCCCCCCCCCTTCCTATTTCTATTATTTGATTTTTTTGTATATAAATGCGGTTGTAATCCTCATAAATTATAGTACATTTATTCCCATTTTTTATTATTATTTTATAGTAAAAAGAATGACTTTTTATTTTTTGAAATTAAATGATGCATATATTATTTCGTAAATTTATTAAAAGGCAATTCTCTCGCAACCTCGATTCTTCTTTTCTCTTCTTCTTTCTTTCACTCTCTTCTTTTATTCTCCATTTAAAAAATATATAAATAAAAACAAAATAAAAATACAGGGGGCGTCGTTAAATTTGTCTTTGAACACACTAATATTTTGATATTATCATATTCAATATTGAATAAATTAATCAATATCGTTAAAAAAAAAACTTAAGGCGAGCAATTAAATATCCCGGTATAGCTAATATAATTTTTTCTTCCATATAAAGTAGGGGTTTAATCATTTCAATCCAATTTATATTAGTTAATAATTTGTTGATTAGCTGATAAAGATAAATTATGATACAAAAGTGTATGGAGTGTAATAAGACTTTATCAACACAGTGTTGTACAAATTCATTGGGACATTTAAGGGAACTTTTTGATATAATATATTCAATATTAAGGTGACTGTAATATTGATTTTCGAAAAAAATAGACTAATATTTTGAAATTATTACATATGTTAATAAAGATTCTTCGTTGACCCAGCATGAATAACATACAATCCCGACAAAAGCTTAAATTGATATATTTAACTTTCAATATTTGAGTGATTATACATATCTTCGCCCATATTGAAGCTATCAGATTCAAATTTTGTAATGACTAGATTGTAAGTTTTTTAATTATTTATGCATGTTATAAATACTAAATTTATAAAAAGCTCCTAACAGATAGTAAATTCTTACAGCCAAATATCTTAAAATCACTGCAAAACAGTGCTTTCTGGTTTAGATTGTATGATAAAGTTTCTATTTTAAGGATATATACCTATTTTATTAAACTATGAGATGACACATTTTACTCAAAATATTATTGTAAATTTAGTATTCAAGTAAAATATTGTTGAAATTAATATGGATTGCACATCATCGCAACTAATTGTCGCTGTAACCTGTTTACAGTTACTTTGAAGAAATGTAGCACTGCATTGCAGATATGATTGTTAAAGCCAAATTACTTGGTTTTGCGTTGAACAGATTCATAGCATATCGTCACTTCTAAAATCTGGAAAAATATTGATCTTCAAAAAAAAAAAAAAAAATGCAAAATAAAAATTAATCCCCAAATAATTATGAAACTCACTTTTATGTGTTTTGTAAGTAAGTATTTTTCCGCACTGGATGAATGTCTTTTTTTTTTTTTTTTAAAGATATACTGGATTTTATATTTTGTTTTTCAGAAAAATATTTTGGATTTTACATTTTGTTTTTTAGAAAAGTATTTTGGATTTTAGTTTTTACTAAATTTAAAATTTATATTTTATTTTATTCGATTTTAATATGCACTACTTTTCCTTTATAAAATGGGATATGTCAACAATTTTTGTGACAAAGTAGTCAGACGTCGCAAACAAGATGTAAATAGATGATATATCCCAGGAACGTCCGCAGAATTATATATATATATATAATTTTTTTGGATTTTTTTTTGGAATTTACCCCTGTTTTTTTTGCTTAATATTTTTTCATTCTGATACAATTTTTTATTTATAAAAAAGCAAAACTTCCTCGATTGGGAGGGGTACCTACAGCCCTTGCATCCGGACAAAAGAGAACGGTTAGTTTACTCATTCAATATCTACATGAATGAAGCAAAGTGTATAGGTGAAGCACAGCCAGTGATTGCTCTAGAGACTAAAATACTACCTGGCTCATCACTTCATATGCATTTTTTGTATCTCAAGCTTTTATTATTATTCTTAAAAAGATAAAAAATAAGTTTTGAGTAGCTGACTCTGAGCTCTGACTCCAATATTTTGAATGTCACCAACTCCGACTTCAACACACATTATAATTTTTTAATCATATGCCCATATAAGTACTATTGAATCATTAGAGTCTATATACTTTCAATATAGATTTAATTTATAGCTATAGGTAGTTATTAGTTATATGTATGTAGATAATAATTGGACCATGTATAAATAAAATTATTTTTGGAATATATGATATTTAACATGATCAACAAGAAATGAAATGGATCAAAATGTGTCTGTTGCTAATACATTCATAAGCTTCAGAAAATATTTTATGTACTCGTAACCAAGGAAGGACAATACACACAACATCTCACTCCAATCTTACACTTTTCTCTGATTCACAAGTCTAATTAATCAGCAATCAAGTCAAGCAGCAGCAAGAAGTAGAATCTTTTACTATTTAAGAGAAAATTGGGATTGTAGGATTCCCTTAAATACAGTTGCATGGAGTGGATTTGAGACTTCGGGAAGAGATATCGAAGATAATTATCGATTCAGTTCCTAAAACATGATTGATATTCTATTGCATCTTGCAATCTTTTCTCCCTAAGTAAAAGGGCTAAAACTTTCTTTTTTGGTAGTCAATTATTCCCGCGTTCAGAACATTAATAAGGGCTTGAGTGGTCCAAAAATCAACAACTGGAAAAATACACATATAATGAATACTGTTTGTGAGTGTTTTTAAAAGTATTCTAGACCTCAAACTCTCAGCCTTAAATTTGCATCTATGTTCTATCCACGTAATCAATTTTTGTCCAAATTTAGTTCCTTAATTTTTTTGCTCAAAGTGATATCTCACAGGGATAAATATTTTTCGTAGCCAAATAAATCATGTGATCGTTGTTCCATTAATTTTTTTTTTTTGATAAAAACGAATGAATGAACGGAAAGAAATTCACCATTGAGTACCTGAACATAAAATTTTCAGAAAATAACATGATAAGTGAATAGAAAAACTATGAACGGGTCCATTAAGCTTATTCTTAATTACATTGAATAAAATGTGTTGTTTTTCTGTCACTTAAGACGTGACATGTAATGTTTTGAATGATGCCCTGGTATGTCCAATTCAGCTTCCATAGACACGTAAACTACTAAGTCACTTCGTGGGAACAAATATTATATGAGTAAGACTCTTCTTATTATTTTTTCAGCCTTTGAAAACAAACGGCTTAATCAGAATAATAATAACAATAATATACTCTACTTTTTCATATTATATCCATTTACATAAAGTTATATACCAAATAATGGGATATGTGGCACTAATAAACTTTTTTTTTATTTGTGAGTGCTTCATAACTCGGCTTATTGTTTAAATCTTATTTTTATGGAACATTTTAAAAAACATGTTACATATATTATAACATACAAAATTGGAGCATGAATTGGACCCTACTATTTGATGAGGAAATTAGTTCCACATACTTTTTGTGTTTCTGACTTTTAGCAGCTGCATTCTATACTTGTATAATGTTAGATATATTATGTACTTATTCATATTAAATATTGGACGGTCGGACACGGCGTTACGGTACATATTGGTATGTATTAACAGAGGTGGGAAAAAGTCGTCATACCTACTAAAAGTCCAAGTCGAGTCTCAAATCTTTGCTCACAAGTCCAAGTCCTTGAATATTTTCAACATTTCTATTTTGAGTTTATTTCATGTACATAACTATAATATGGAATTCATAGTGTTGAAGCTTTTCTTAAGTTTAGTACAAAATAGCCTTCCAATCCAAGTCGAGTTTTAGCTAGATATCGAGTCCAAGTCGAGTCCTTAAGTCCTTGATTATGATATCAAGTCGAGTGGTAAGTCTTAAAAATATGACATCAACTCTCAATTGTGTCGCAATTCCAATTCATCGAGTTTGTTTATAAGTAATTTTTGGAGTATTTTGGCTGTGTAGGAGGGTGGAGCCTAATTGTAGTTATAGGCAAGGCTCTACGGCCGTTAAAATTAGTCAATAGGGAGAGTCAAATTTTTGTTTTTTTAACTAGCCCTGTGAAAAATTTACTGACCCAGAATACAACAAATTTTAAATAGCTTGGTATATCGCATATTATATGAAATAATGGACATGAGAAAGAAGTGTGCTAGATGGGTGCCGCATTTGCTCACACTCGAGGAAAAACATTGTCGTGAAGAAGTTTTAATTGAGTGTTCTGTGACATTTCACTGCAGCAATGCTGTCTAAAGAAAAGGAGTTTAAAGAAGATTTTGTTAAAGAATAAATCTTTTTATCCCCAAAGTTTATGCATTTTTTTTATTGGGTCGTGTACTTCTGGTACTGCCTATATACTACACATAAAATCATTTTTTTTTTAAATAGTTAAATGAAATACCTATTAAATTTTTTTTTAAATCTAGTAATCTATATTTAAAAGAACGATAATTGTAGTTAAATTAATCGCAGCTATCTACTTTAATCTGTTTTTTTGTTGAAAATATCACAGTTAAGCGATTTGACTGATTTATATCAAAATTTGCAAGCATGTATAATTTTGTCTCAGGTAAACCAAAAAATAAAAAAAGTAACGGTGTTGGAACATTTTTGTCCTAATTTTTTGGAGTCTTTTGGTTACACGTTCTACACAGACATGACATTAATTGAACAACTGATGTATATATATCTTAATAAAGCTCTATTTACTCACCATTATGCAAACAAGTAGACTGATTATCCTATTTTGCATAAATGAGAATATTTATGCGGAGTTTAATTCATGAATTCATGATTCCGTGGTAGAAACAAAAATATATATTGCTATTAGTCTTGTTCATTATATAACTTTTTGCTCCATAATGGTGCAATGCCCATTAATGATTCCTTTGGTAAAAATTAATAAATATAAAGTTTGAGACACATTGCTACACATCCATCACCCCTAAATTTCAAAATGAGCGATACTACAATACATATTTTGCATTTTACTTAATGAAATAATAATTTCATAGAGGGAAACTATGAAATAACTTTTGAAAGATGTGTTTTAAATATATTTATTCATTATAAATTGCTCTATTTTCCTTGTATTGACTATTTTCATTTAAAAAATGTTATTTACAAAAAAAAAAATAGATTTGTCTTTAAATACTTCCTATAGGATCCTGAAAAACGATGGTGGTCGGCTTAATAAAGGACATGATGGATTTATCTCACTTACAACAATATTTATATTTTTTGTTGTCAGCTGTCGATTCCTTCTTCTTACTAGATATGTCCTGGTCATTTCAAAATTATCAGATACCGGATTGTCCATTGATATTATGAACGCTTACTGATTCAATAATTAATTAAGGTTGAGCGATTGAAATTAATTCATATTTCTATATAATAAATCATAAAAAATAGTTATAAAACAAAGGAAACCTGAGCTCTCTAATTTAAGTACAAATTGAGAAAATGACACTATAACGTGATCGATGAATACGTACAGTTGGGACCACCGTCAACGCCGTCAGCAAGTCCTAAAAGTTCGAGAGGAAGAAGGAAAAAAAAATCTAACTGGATTCGAAGGAGATTAAGAAAAGCTAAGGCCACTCACCTCAAGTCCATGTGGGCCCATGCATGAGATTGTATGTTTTCATACATAATTGTCCAGAGAACTATCAAAAAAGTAGATGGGTAGAACCTTATGAGGATGGAGAGGCCACTTTTGACAGCAACAATGAAAAAAAACCATCTTCTTCGTTGTAAGACTCTTTTGAATTGTGATATACATCAAGTAGATCTGAACAGGATCTCTACTGCGGTTTTACCCAGTTTTAACTTACGAGTAGAGTATACTTTTCGTTATCTTCTGTATTAGTAAAGCAAAGTTTGACTCTATGCATGTATCTATGCTTCAAAATAAGTTATTTTTGAGTGTAAAAAGTTGATATAACAATTTACAATAGAATCGATTGTGCCTGTCAAATTATAAAAGGAAAAATGGAATCGCCATAGCTCATGGACTACGTGTTCGGGAGAAGTTATTCTCATGAATCCAATGTATGTACTTTCGCACCCAGATGGTTCCTAGCGAAAAAAAGATACTTTATGTATGTATATGGATATGTAATACTAAAATGTTTACTTATACTTAATCAGTGCAACTCCATCTAACCAATTAAAGGAACATTAAAAAGAGAAAGAGTATTTGTATAATTCTATAAAAACGGTATGTAAAATTATTGTAACCTCTCAGGCGTTTGGGTACAGTCACATAAAAAAAAGAAGAACTTTATACAAAAAAAAAAAAATGAAAGTAACTATATGTAGAGTAGATTTAACGATGAGCTAAAGTACACACTGGCTCAACAACTTGTATTACTATCATCCTTTTCTTCAAACACTTTAATTTCCTTATTTAACTTTGTTCACGAAGCCACAATAATGCCATTGAGTCTAAAATATTTAACCTTCGACTTTATTCAGCATCACTCGACACAACATAGTGCACGGAATGCTATGTTGTACGTGCATTATATTGTCTATAATTTCCAATTTTGAATTACGCGTGCTTACAAATCCTTTTTCAGTTTGAATATTCTTTGGACTTGGTCCTTGCAATTGTGCTGTGTCAGTCCTTGTTTAGGACTGAAGACTGCATTCCCGTCCAGTTCACTCAGAGTTCGGTCAGGTTCAGTCCTGGATATCAGTCTCAAAAACTTATAAAGTTCGGTCCTTGATCATATCAATCAACTTTATTTCTTCTTTTTATGATCAGTTCTAGTACTGATAGTACAAAGGACTGTCCTCAAGGTCCTAAGACTGGATTGGACTGACGATATATAGATTGACATAACACTTTTTCCAATACAAAATAAAGATGTTCTTTTCATTGAGGAATATCTTTAGTTATTCATTACTCGACTTATATGATATTGAAGAGAGAAATTGCAATTAGTGTGATTGACTTATGTGGGTAATTAATTACCAGTTAATTTGGGTCCCTTTTCCTCTTTCTTTTTAAAATAAAGGTTGCAAGATACAATCATATTAAGAATGAGAAGATTTTCAATAACAAAATTCAACCAAGATTATGCAAAGCTTTTATTCATATTGAGGTAGAAGCAATTAAGATGGTTTTGCCAATTTGGGGATTTAGGTCAGTTTTTTTTTCATTCATATTGGGTTTCTTAGCAAATATACAACATTTTCATGACGTATTTGATACTAACAATGTGTATACTTTATTAGAATACTTTGCTACTGATCATTTAGGTGATGACAGATGACTGATGTACATACCTATGTATGAATTAGGTCCCAAGCTTTATAAAGAGCTATCAGATCAATAATTATTTAGAATCTACAATAGAAAGGTAAAAATTTACACATTATTATCCCTTGAATACCATTTTTTTTCTTTCTCAATAATAATTATTATTCAAGCATAAGAGAGATTATTATATTTTGCTCTTTTAAAATAATCCAACAAAACAGATGGTTACCATAATATATTTACATAATATTTAGTGACTCTATGTATATACGAAACAACTCTAAGAAATTTTGGAGTTCATATTCAATTTCCTCGTGGATTTAATGCCACATCCCCTCCACCTATTTGATTTATCACTTTCAAACAAAGTATTCAATATTGGAGATGGTTTTCAGGTTCTTTTTGACGTGTAAAAAGTCCTATGTTGCAATTCCAAGTTGAGTCTCAAGTCTTTACTCACAAGTTCAAGTTCTTGAATATTTTCATTGAGTCCAGTTCTCCGGCACAAGAATGCATTGTGGGGGGTATACATTATATAAAAATGATGGGGAAAGGGCCGTTGAACATTTTTGACAATTTGAACGTAATTTTTTTGTCGTTTTATTAATCCCAAATTTTACAAAAAATATTTTGTTGATGGGATCCATTTTTTTTTTAATTTGTCAGATAGAGTTGTCCTGATTGAGTATTACCATTTCTCGATTTGAACTACAAGTTGTCTTTGAATTCCATATATTTAAAGATGTCTGCTCTTTCTCCTTTTTTTGTTCTTATTTAATAGGTCGTCGTGCTGTTAAATTCTGCCTCTGTTGTAAGCGTTCTCGCATATCGTTGGTGGAAATTACTTTAAAGATGTACAATAAAAAAAATATAAATTTACATATACTTATAATATTTTCCCTGACCAATTGATATTTTAAATGTAAAAAGTTCTCTTCTTTATATTAGTAATTCATTTTCTCCTACCAAATTCACATAAAAGGCAGCTGATATTGGCAATAGAGTATGTCTTGCTCCCGCCTTCCAATTGCACTCTTACAAACAACCCATATCTAATTAAATTATCTTCTCAAGGAGAGAACGAGTATCGAACCTACGCACATTCAATTAAAGAAAAAAATCAAATGTGTTGTCAATTGCGCTACGTCGTTCCATTTTTTAAAATGCTTTTAGAGTTTAAAAAATTCAAAATGACTAAATTTGAATTAATAACCACTTTAATGTTTTAAAGGTAAATATCATGATTTTTTTCAAAAATCATGATATTTAGTTTTTTTTATATAGAGAATTTATATATTATAACAACTGTAAAAGTTCCAAAGTCTCGAGTCCCTACCTTAGTAATTGAACTTTGGACTCGAGTAGAACTGGGCATTGTATTATTTGCAAATAGTTTGTCGATTCATTGCATTGATTACAAAGAAACTTCAGAAGTAGAGAATAGTAAAATAATTCAACTAATCAATTACTTATGTCTGAGTGACGAACATGAACAAAGGAAGCATAAACTGTCGCCCCAATTTTTGGAAAACGATAATGATCAATATGTGACGTCATTTGTATTCAACAACTCCACCTTCCGGATTTTGAAATAGTTCAGACGAACGTGGGGATGAGTGAGAACACTGGAGGTAAATAAAGACGTATAATATGTGAAGTAATTGATGATGTCACAAAAACTATCATCTATTTCGCTTGCTCAGTCATCCCTTGTAAGTTGTATATTAGTACTCAAACAAAAAGGAAAAGACTCCGAATTACCTGGATTCAGGAAAAGCAATGCGATATATTTTGCTCTTCAAATTTTGAGAGATTATATACTTATAAAGTGTAGCTACGAATGTGTTTTCTCATGAATGACTGAGAGTAATATTGAGAGGTTGTAAGTTCCTGAATGAATTTTAGAAAGTAGAATTGAGTCAATCCTGGCTATATATTTGGTAAATGCGGTGTAGGGACTCCCTTTATTTACTTCATCTCATAGCTGCTCAGAGATAACTAAATCAAGCGTCATAACAGCCTAGCTGCTCTTCTCCCAAAATTAATTGTTTAAATTGTGAGGGTCAACACATTAATTTTCGTTTTCATTTTTTTTTTTTTAACATCCCGTTAGATATACATTTGTACGTAGTCAAGGGCGTCTGGAGGATTAAATATATCCTTATTTTTTTTTCTTTTTTTTTTTTTTTTTTGGGGGGGGGGACTTGGTTCTTATAATTTTGAAATTTGAAAAAAAATTTCATTATTCCATTTCTATGAAAAGAAAGTTAATTTTTTTTGGAAATAAAAAAAAATCAAAATTCAGAGCGGTTCACAAAAAATGAATTGTTTTGGAAAAATATTTCTAAAATTAAGTTTTCTAGTAAGAATCACAAATTCCTTCATTTGGATAGGGGGTTACAGCCCCTCCATGGCTCATTGACAAACGCCACAATAATAGGAGTAATGAAGAAATTGTACAATGCGAGTGGAAGATATTATTTTCCTGAAAATCAGTGTGCGTGATTTCAAATCCTGGTCACTCCCAATGAAGGAAATATCATATACATCATATGTAAATTGACTTCATTTTACTTCCTAGGGCAGAGGGATTAATTTTAGTAGACTTCTATGTCTACCCAATAGTCTACTCCGTCTGACCAATAAGGAGAGGAAATAAAACTCTTTTTACATACTGTTCAGGATCAAATGAAAACGGATACTCGTCAATGAACAAAGAATCCTACTTTTTTTTAAGCTTTACCCATCGGGTTTTTTGTACATTGATATTCAGGGTACGAGACAAGGTTAATAGAAATGCAAGGTTATACCATAAGGTGTGTACGACTGATGTTTGACTTGCACTAGGCTTTTAATATGGACGTCATAGTAGATGAGTGGTTGCGTGTTTTGTCCAAATCTGTTTTTCTTGCCCATCAGTCGATACGATACATTGAATTGAAAATTGTAGTAATAGTGACGTCGTAAACTGTGAGTTGTTGCGTGTTTTGTTAAAATCTGCCTGTCTTGGCCAGCAGTCGGTACAATACATCAGATGACAAAATTAAAACAAATATCCTAATAGTTTTAATATTCCCCTTATCTGATTTTATCATTTTCGGGTAAGATTTTGTGAGTCAATACATAAAATATTAATGTATATTTGTACTTACTAAGTGAATTTGATTGTTCTGCGTTCACATCATGACTTTGGTGCTTCTGCTTCACCACTCATTGCCATGATGATTGTTATGATCATTTCTTCCTATACTGTATGTTAGTATAAAAAATAGTGATGGGACGATTTACACACACACACAAAAAAACAACGATTTCTACGCGATTCTATTAAAAATTATCGATGCCGATTCTTTAATATTTTAAATAATAGTTACAAAATACCTTGTTGCAATCAGGGGCGTCCACAGGATTATATATATAAATATCTATTTTTTTTTTGGTGGGTGGGGCTTGGTTTTTGGAATTTTTTTGAAAAAAATTCCAAATATACAAATTGATACTGATTTTTTTTTTTTTCAAAAGGCTGCAACTATTCACAAAAAATTTCAAAACCAAAAGTTATTCACAGAAAAGAAATTTTAAAAAGAAAAATTTACAAAATCCAGAGCTTCTTCACCATAAATAGAAAGTGATGGGAAAAAATTTCAAATATTAAATTTTTTGAAAAAAAAATTCCAAAATCTCCCCTTGTTCAGAAAAAAATATTTTTTTTATGAAAATCAAATTTCATATAAAAAAATTTTTAAATAAAATTCAAATATAATTTTTTTTCGTGAAAAATTAAATTGAATTTCATATAAACATTACTTTCCTGATGCTGATTCCAGAAAAAACACCCGATTCTCCCATTCCGATTAATCGTCCCATCACTAATAAAAAGCTTCGCCGTCCATGACAACTCTTAATAAATGTTGCCCCCTTGGGGAGGGAATTGTGGTGGTACTACATACATATTAGGAATGAGGGAAATTCCCACAGATGGGGGAGCAAATAGTCGCAATGAGGAGTAGAGATTTTTTAACACGTCTTTATCTGTAACGACGATATGTTGTAGGACTATTGATTAAAACATACATAATATAATAACATACTATATGAACATAAAAAACACAAAAGATATTTTGGGACTCATAGTGTACATATACTCTCTGACTCGTAACGTGTGTCTCGTAACTCAACAAGGAGATTATTATTATTATTATTGTTGCTATTGTCGTTTCCTTGAGCTCAAAGTATGCTTCAATGGAATTAATTATCCCATTAATTAATAGGATTTATTTATGAGAACATTCTACGATTACTTTCATTCGTTTATAATAAGGATATATATTCTAATTGATATTTAGTCCTAATTGAGGATCGTATAGGAGCAAGGAACCACGAATATAACCAGGAGTGTAGACAGTGTAGAGATATGAAGAATACACCCAATCCCAACTTAGAAGAAGTATTTAAATAGGCACCTTGCACATTGTATGTTGTACATCTTATGAATAAAAGGATCCGGACCCGTGATTACGGAGAGAAGAAGGTTGACTATACTTCCTCTGACATAAGATGTGTAATCAAATTTCTAATACTTAGTGTAAAAGACAGAGGTCGTTGTCAAACTTTTTATAAATTTGTCAAAAAATGAAATTGTTTTGTAACAAATCAAAATCTTATTTTTTGGGTCAATATTTGAAATACATTTGCATAATAAATGTAAAGTAAAATAGGCACTTGATAGAGCCCAAAAATCCGCCTAAAATCAAATTGAGGGATGTATCAGAATTTATTCGAAAGGTATGGTCGATTATAATTTATTTTTTTTAGTTTTGTTTTACTTTGACCCTATTTAATCTTCGTATCAAGTTTGATGAAAATCGATTTGTAACTTTTGCTGTTATCCTAGTGAATTATAAACAACCCGGGGCAAAAACTTGGTTTCCGTTCAACTCTGTTGGCTGAGGTAAAAATATGTGGATTTATAAAAAATATTACAAAAACTTTCATTGAAAAACATCAAATTTTATCATTATTAATTTTGTATTAAATCAAATAAAAGAAAGGCAAATCCTAGTTATCGTATTTTGTCTTTGCCTCAAGCCTTTCTCTCAGTAAAACCGGCCCTGTATATACCTTCTCTAGGATTTCAACTGTGGGGTATGGTATACAAATCCTTACTCCAGACAAGAGCGATCCCTGTCCACCTGGTGGTCTGACTTCTGAGTCTCATTCTCCCAATTTCTTGGAAAAGGGAAGGAGTGAAAACTAAAATCTTATCTGGGGCTTGGACATTTTTTTAGTTTTAAGTTCCAAAGCCTCTTAATAAAAATAGATAAACTGTATTTATGATATTTGAATCATTATCCCCCTTAAAGAGGCTGAAATCCCAACTATGTCACTGAATATAGCTACTTCTAAAAATGAATCCCAAATTTAGATGTCTCTAAGTCCTTATTTAAATGATTATAAATACTTAAATATAATATCAAATATCTATCCCCTAAATTCATAATATCTAACTAAAAACAAAACATCTGTTCGTCTTTACTCTGGTTTAGTATATAGGGCATTTAAAGCTATTATATTGGATAGTTATTAATTATTTGGTGATGATGAAATCAGAGAGGCGAATCAAATCAACAATGACATTCAAATTATGTACATATGTTTTGTAAAGTGCTCAGTTAAGTCTATATTTCTGACTCATATTTGATGGAAGGTAAGTATTTTGAGCTCTGTATCCGGGTATATGTATGTAGGTAGTTTGAAAAAGGTATAGTCTTGTGAGTATTGGTCTCTAGCCTCTTAAAGTCTTGGTGTTAGACCAAACTCAAAATAACTAGAAAAATTAATAAAGAAAATAATGAATGTTTTTCTGTTTGTCTGAATACCTCAAGGCTTCGTCTTGTTTTCATCTTACAAAACTTAGCTATATGGATATAAACAAGTGTTGGACTCGACTATTAATCAACTTTTCTAAAATCCATGATTGTCAAAAAAATACTCAAACTCACTCAAAATATTTTTTGGGAAAATTCGATTTTACTTGAATCAAATGATTTTATTAAGGATTAGTCAAATATATAATATCACAGTAACAGGGCAATAAAAAACTAAAGACGTTCCTTTTTTTATTAGAGAAAAGTTAGTGACGTATTTACAAAACAAAACCAAGCACATTGTATATTATGTGAAAATTCTCAAAAGTCGATTGCGACGAACTGGATAATTTGTATATTATTTTAACACAAACCCAAAAACTTGAAAACAATACTAATGAATAAAAATAAATATTCATTATTTAGCAATATGCTTAAATTGAACTCGAAAGCGACTCGAGACCATTTTTTAATAGATTTCCTTCCAAACATTTATATTTTTAATAGAGAGAAAAACTCAATTGAGATTTGATTGTCCCTACTACTTTGGATCTATTATAACTAATACTATACTTAAAAACGCCTTAAAACTCAAATTAGCAAGTAAATACAGAATGCATTGGTACTCATTATATTTGGAGATTTAAGCAAATGGTGAGAAAACTTTGCCTCTGAGCTTGAACAAAACTTCAGAACCTTTATCCGACCTAAATGAATTTTGTAAGCATGCCACTAGGGAAAATAGATTCATTATCCCGTTACATCGCTTCTCCACGCTCCTTCCAAAACGAATTAACATAGAGTTCCAGAGTTCGTCTGTATTCATGAACTTCAAACGAGATCAAAAGAAACTCGATGAGCATATTGAAAACCTGGGGCTTAATTAGAATTGTGAGGAAATAGTTGAGACTCGATACCAAAGACTTTGGATCGTAATTGAATTTGCAGTACAGGGACTATGTCTCACCTTATTTAATATATAGAGTATCTATACTAGAACAAATATCCTTCGACCCATCTTCAAACAGCTAACGGGACTACGTAGCTCACTGGACAAAGGGCACAGGAGAACGAATACTTTTGAACTCAATGTGCGTAAATTTGCGCCCCGATTGTTTATAGAGAAGAAAATATACTTAATGTATATGAACCTCAAAGAAAATTCCAAGGTCAGATGAAGTAAATATAATACTATTATGCTTACTTATACTTATTCAGTTTTTCAAGCACACATTGGTGACCCCTACCGAAGCTGAGCAATGCCTTCTAACAACAAATCAAGATATTTTCAAACACTAAAGGCCTTCCTGACCATATCCCAAAATGGCAGTCACTAATCCTTTTGGAATGTATGAATTTACTTGGCGACCCCTACCAAAACTGAATCGACTGAGAGGTTGGCGGAGAGCGAGATGTCAGTTGAAGGGCAAGGAGACGGCGGTGTGGTGTCGGCTTTATAGGTGACGGGTTTACGGCTTTTTTGACGACGTGTTGTGGGCTTTTTGGCGGCTTGTTGTCGGCTATGAGGACGTGTGAGCTACGAGTTGTCAGCGTGTACATGTAGTGTAATTCGTGGGGTTGCTAGCAATAGGTAGGTTTTCAATGTATGCGTACATAAAGGGGAGGCCGTGGAGTATCTTATCCTCGAATCTCTAAGATGTTAGAGGAACATTCTTAAGTCCAAAGGGAACCAGAGGTATCCATACAGTACATCAGGAGTAGTGACTGCCGTCTTTGGGATGTCGTCAGAATGTAGTGGAATATAATGATAGGCCTTTACCAGGTCGATATTTGAAAATATCTTGATTTGTCGTAGGAGGGCATTGTTCAGTTTTGGTTGGGGTCACCGATTGTTCACTACAAGTGCAACTGTTTCTGATCAATAAAAGGAACATACCAAAACTGATTTGGACGCTTATTATCTAGCTACTAGAAAAATATATAGCCAACGAAGCTGTAAAACGCGCCTGTTATCTTGCTAGTATCATTTTCCTCACGGAAGATGTTGTTTTTTATGAGGAAACAGATGACGTTACTTTATCTACTTCCTTCATGCAGTATTCAATTTCTTCTTTCCTCTGCAGAGCTTACCTTTTTTATTTACTTAAGAGAGTGAATTTATGTAGGTTGCATTGTTAGTTAAAATTTATGTCTAAACGACTTCCCAAGCGGACAAAAAAGTAATAGCATAGTCAACTATATTTGAAAATATTGATAACGTAGTCTTCTTTTCATAACTTTGAGAAATACTTTATTAGTTTATGGGGTGAGAAAAAAACTTAAAGCCTAGGTAAGTAATAAGGTTATAGATCACGTCGGTCTTTTAACTCTCTAGATGGCGCTAATATGTTTTGGATATTTTACTCTTCTTAAAAGATCGTGGTATGAAGATAATTTCTTATTTGGTCAAGACAACCACACATAAAAATATTCATCTTTCATATCACCTTTTCTCTCTTTCAACCCTCCACCCTTTTACGATCCCAAAATGGTGAAGAAAAAGTCGGTTACATGTGTATGTGTGTTCCACAAAGTATTGAAATAAATGTGTTATGATAATTCATTATGGTGGGAGAGGCGATTGTAATTGGATTCTCACGATTTTTTTTCACGAATTTTATTATAACTATTTTCTTTTCGTTTTATTGATTTGATTTCTATTTCTTTCAAAAAGGGTTGTAGTCACACATTTAAGTATTATTATAATTTTTAAGGGGTTTCAAAGGCAATTTTGGGGTGGGGGGAGAAAATCCTTTGATGATAATTCGATGAGAGATTTTATATTCATGTAATATATACATTAATATGGTACATATAAAACACCTGCAAATATTTCTATAATTAACTTTATAAGAACTTTGTCACTCATGAGTCGAAATGTATGTGGTTAATTTTTTAAGGTAGACTACGTGTTATGAACAAGTACTTTTTTAAGCTCATTTTTTCCGAATTAAAATTCCTTAAAAATAATGTATAAAAAAGTTATGAATTCAATTAATTAAAACTTCTATACAACATTCGGCATTATTTAGACAAGGCTGTTTTTTATTAATTGAATAAATAAAATAATATTAATCTCTCATAAAGGGATTTAACTTTTTATGAAGCATTTCTTAAGTAAAACAATTTTGAATGTTGATTTTTTAAAAAGAAAGAAAAATTACATTCGATAAGTACCAACAAATGGTACTGATAGTAATACAAATCGTGTGTATCTTGGCATGTTAAAAAAAACAAAAACAGAAATCAACAAGGTAATCCTAACAATTAGGAAAATATTTTGGAGGAGAGCAGCTTAGCTGTCATGACGTTTCTATAGATCAGCTTCAAAAAAAAAATAAACAAAGACTTTGGAAAGAATTACTTTGACTTAGAGGTATAGAAAATTCGTTCTTCAGATTGCCAATTCCAAAAAGTGACCAAGCTAAAAAAAATACACTCGATTACATCACGAGGAACTGAATTAGACTGCGGTATTAAAGAAGGACCGACACAAACGCTTATGATTCACAACTCTAACTATAATTCTCCTTGTTTGCTAATAAGTTTTTAATTTTCAATTATATTAAAATGAGCATGAATATCTAGTAGTTTGCGATTATATATATATTTTTTAATTTATGCCCACTTAGATTTCCATCTTTTTAACATCTCTAGAAATTACTTAAACTGTATGATAATACAAAAAGGTTTCAGATCCCTCATCTTAACTATGTCTGAAAATAGATACTATAGTACTCGAGTACAGAATTGAATCTTTTTTAAATAAAATCGGTACCACGATGACTCAGACTGACTTAGACTCTGAACCAAACGGACTAAGATCTATATGACTCAGAATTGCATTCTTCTGGGTTCAGCCTCAGAGTTTCTTTGAATACCTTTCATTTTAGTCAGTTGAGTTGTTCAAAGGAAATAATTATGCATTTACTAAATGTCCCCGTTTTAGTTATTTTCTTGGGTGACTAAACACTAATTAACAAAATTATAAATTCCGTTACAATCAAAATTAAATATCAGATATTTATTTTGACTGAATATTTTTACCTACACAGATCTGAAACTCTGGATACTTCAGTCGGGACTAGATAGACTCACAGACAAGGGAAACAAACATGATTTGAACTCTAATACAGTTTAACAGGAAATGTCTACTGAGTCAGGATCTAAAACTTGCAGTATCAGGAACAAATTACAAAAAACGTGATTGTTATGGAATCAATAAAAAACAACTTCAAATCAATTTGCAATATGCTTAATTACGATATTTATCTATATTTTTTATCCAATATGTCATCCTTTAAAAACAATAAAAGCATCGACACGCCAGTCTTAAAAATGGCGGATAATCACAATGAAAGCCGTGTACAGTGGGTTGAGTGCAAGGCTGGAGGAGAGCCACATGTAGAAAAGGCAGCCAAATTGATGCTGTGGAAGTTTTGTTTCTTCTTAGTTGTAAGGGACTCTATGGGGCTATAATGGACTTTTTGATGTTGTATGCAGTCCGAATGGAGATACCAACAGACCCTGGAGTCATCTTGGCACTTACACCGGCGCAGAAGTGTATATTATAAACGTGATCAAATGTCTTCCAAATATATATCTACATGAAAGAATCAATTGCTGTTATCTTCTTCTACGACTCATTCTGTGACACATGAAAAATGCAAAATAAAGACAAAAAAAAAAAAAAAAAAATAGATTAGCTTGCAATATATGGGGATAATAGGACCACTTATCTAAGTTCTACGTATTATCTCAAAAGAATCAAAAGAGTCTCTATTTGCTTACACCTACAAATTATTCATGAAAAGGATTGATATTTTCGTGTTGATAAATAGATGTATCTTCACTACATCATAGCAAACACACATACAAACAATACATCAGATGATGTAAGGTAATCACTACATATGTATTAGGGTGGAGCTTTTTTTTAAATTAGCAAAAAGTTAAGCCTTTAAGGAAGTCATTCTCAAACCTTTCATTACTGCAGAACCCTTTTTTTAGGAGTATCTAATTTTGGCCCAAAATTTGGGTCTAGGATTTTTTAAAAATTCATCAGACATTTTTAAGGTCTCTAGATAAATGCACTGTAGAGCTTGATTGAAAATAACTGCCTTGAAGTATAATATACAGTGTGCTCCAGAATCAGAGATTCAATATAAAAAAAATTACTCAGAGATAATGATTTGTATCGGAATATGTATTTATAGTTTTTTAGAGGTTTAATATTGTCCAACAGTTAATCAATATCTCATTCAAATTGCTTGCCTTGTTATGAACAACTTGGCGGAGATGTCTTGTACTTGTAACATAACTTCTTTTGTAATTTTTCCCAACGCAGCCTCCCTGAGAGCCAATGGGATGGATTTGCTGAATGGTCGACTTTTCGACCATATTGCACATTGAAAGTCAAGTGGGTTTATATCAGATGAAGAGGTAGGCCTACAGTCCTCAAAATGATTTTTGTAAGATTCTTGCACTTCTGAAGTGCGGGCTGGGACACCACCTAGTGGATTTCTGACTTATGAAACAATATAGCTGGACTCAATACTCTGTAATTTAAAGTTAATGAGACCTTAATTTTGGACCACTATGTACAAAATATTGCCATGTTATTTTATCAAAAAGCTGTAATGTGTAGAATATTGGTTATATTAAATACAAAATCACAATTTTTTATATCAAAAACTGTACATTTTCAAAACTTTAAGGCTTGAAAGTACCACTAATATTTATTAAAAAGACAGACAATTTTCTTACGATATAGTCCGTCCTAAAACAATAGGTTAATAATAGTTTTTAATATGGACCTTATATTCAGTCCCGTCTCTGTTATCATTCCTTGAAAAAGTTTAACATGACAAAGCAACTACAAGCTTCATTTTTACAGGTCTTATTGTAAACTAAATCAGTTTACCAATTGGTTGGATTAGTTTATCAAAACCAATCATCTTTCATGCATGAGATTAGTTTGCCATTGTTCTTAATTTAGGCCTAATTAATGTATGTATTATTCTAATAAATATTAATCCTGGATTATCAAGATTGATTGATGAGGAAGCCATTTAGCAAAGATTGTTCCATGGGACGATTTTTAGGTCTGATTAAATAAATCAAAATGTAAATTTTTTTCTTAAATAACCTCCACCCTAATATGTATACCCTCTAGATTTTTCAACATAAACATAAATCCTTTGAAAAAAAAGCAAACGATAATAATTATAATCGTTTGGTGTAGTGTGCCTTATCAGTTGATCTGAACACTCTATATATTTTTCTGCTTTAGTTACTGTTTTTTATTGTATGTCCCTCTTGTACACAGTAGAACAAATATCACAATCAACTACTACGAGGTATATATGTATAATGTATATACAGAATTTTATGCTGAATTGACTGAAAATATAAAAATATGTTTTTATTTTTCCCCTTAAGGATATTTTTCTCATTTGACAAAATAATATTATTATCTTTTTTCTCTTCCTTTTTTTTTTTTTTTTTTTTTAAACACTAAAGACAGTCTAGTGACTCTCTTATACTTACAGAAAGATTAAAAAGGCCTCATAACTAATAAGGAGTTAACGTATGTATAAATCATAAAGAAAATACATAAATGGTCGTGATTTCTAAAATAACTAAATGTATTGTACACCCGAAATTCTAAGTAATTAAAAAATAGACAAAGAGGTTAAAATAGTATCAATTAGCGATGCAATGGATTGTGTTTTATGCTGTTCTTTGCTCTAAAGGTTGAAGGTTCTTAACGGATTATCATTTAAATTTTATCTATACTGATCCGGTTCTGCAAAGATTCTTTCTATAAGGGTAGTTCTTTTTTGCTTCATTTTCTGTTAAAAGTAGTACCCATGTAATACCAGGGACGAGCAGGAAGGGGTAGAGACAGGCTTGTCCCTATTGCTATGGGTAAGTTAGGCGGTCGCCTAAGACAATATTCCCGAGCTTATGACAAAAAATCTTTGTCAATGAAGGAATGTGTTATATTTGTCTAATGTTTAATAAGGTAAATTTTAAGTTTTTCTTAAAGCAGAAAAAAAAATATTTATGGGTTGCCACAGGGTAATGTGTGTTTGAGCTGTTTTACAACTCATTCTTTTTTACATTTTCCTCTAATTGGTCACACGAGTTGCACACATGAAGTATAAGTAAACACTATACAGCGTGTCCACGATATTGGAACTACTTTAAACTTTATCCAGATCCATAATGTGGATATTCGGGGTTAAATCATACTAATATAAAAGGTTGCATGAACAATACACTATAACTTCTACCACAATTGTTTTGACAACAAACAATAGTCATCATGGAACAAGCAAGGAAAGACGCCATCCTCGAATTGGCTCGCGCGGGACACAAGCCCTCTGCTATCTACAAGCTTCTTAACTACCCCAAGACCATGGTGTACTGGGTCTTCAATGCCTGGGACGTTGAGGGGAAGGTCTGCCGCAAGGCCTACAACATGAGAAGTGACCGAATCCGTACTCCCCGCTTCCTTAAAAGCCTCCAGAAGTCCATCAAGGCTTCGCCGGGGACTTCCTTGTCCAGGTTGGCCAAGAACCGTGGAGTGAGCAAGCAGCTGGTCTCCAAGGCTGTGAATGAAGACCTCGGGTACAGGTCATACCGAATGGCCAATCAACACATCTTCACGGCATCCATGAAGGCCACCAGGCACACCAACGGTAAGCGTCTCCTCAATGACCTGAAGAGCCATGGAGGAAGAATCATCTTCTTCTCCGACGAGAAGAACTGGACTGTCAACAGAATCTACAACGTCCAAAATGACAGGTGGCTTGCCAAGGAGAGAGAAGAGGTCCCTGCGGTCTTCACCACAAAGTTCCCGGGCTCCATTACGAGGGAGTGGAATGCTGTCGATTCCGTGGAAGTCATCAGGGCATGCAAATCCTGTAGGGGCATGATGGAGAAGGTGGTTGCTGTTGAGGGAGGACATGTTGAATAAATTTATTGTTTAATATCATGTCTAACTTTTTCATATTAACAAATACACTCCAAATTCCATTTTTATCAAGTAGGTTAAATTTTAAGATAGTTCCAATTTATCGTGGCCACCCTGTAGTAGTACATTTACTCCATCTGACCTAGGAATTGTCCTTTAAGTCCATAATCGTTAGGAAAATTTTATTCTCTAGAAAATACCCAGACGCAAGACCTACATGCATTGAGTTAAACAGAATAATTTATCTTGAGTGCGTTGTCCATTGAAATACGCCGTTCCATATTATTTTTAGTTGATCTGTACAAATTCAGGGTTCACGAACCAGTTCCTTTTTGCACGAACTGGTTCATATACGTGACCTGTGACATACCTAGTCTTGATATGTAAATTTTTTAACAGATTTACCCTTAAATCCTAAACTTATATATACACAACAATATTATAATTAGAAAATGAACAAAATATTTAAATTATCGAAGAGATCAATACTAGAAGGTTTCCTGTTCATATGTAAAACTTAATTTGATACAAAATCCTCGATTTAAACTATAACGTAGATTGATTTGAAGTGCCCTTTCCAACCTTGCTATCACTTTGAAAGAGTCAAGATACGTAGGAGCTAGTGCTGTTTTGGGAATAAGGAACATAGCTATTGTTCTAGGGGAGTTAAAATTCTTCCTGATGGTTCAGTGATCAATCTAGGGGAAATATGATTCATAATTTGACATTTTCAAAAAGATTTAAATCTTATGAATAAAAGGGGATTATGGCAACATTCTTGCCAGAGGTCGGAACTACCACTTGAGACTCACTTTGGTATTACAGTCAAGACTCGAAAGTTGACTTGTACTCGAAGGCAACGACTCACAACTCGATATGAACTCGAAACCTAGGTAATTTATACTGAATGCAAGAAAAGCCTTTGCACTACAGATCCTAACTTATACTTATATATTGACTTGAAAGGAACTCAAAAAGTTCTAAGTAATAAAAAAGTAAAGTAGGTTAAAATAGTCTTGATATGTAAAAGTACCCACTCAAATATGTAGTGTATTTAGTATAGGAGGAGAAATCATTAATGAGTAAGTTAAACTGTCCTTATTACAAGCATTCAATAAAAGTTTTACTTACTTTTTTTGTCTATTAAAGGAAGATTTATGGCTTTTTTGAATGCACGTTCATTCATAATATAGCTACAACAAAAGAAAAAAAAGAACTTCATTACTAAATATCATTTGACAGGCTGTGATTAGGGGCTTGTACCTACATATACATATGTATTATGTAAATTCATTAGGCCAATGTTTTTAACGGACGACAAGCAACATCCGTGTAAGGGATAAGTTCAATAATAACATAGGTTTTCTTCTATTTTAATGACAGAATGGTTCTCACGTCATAATTGTCTTTTCCATTCCTTCTTTAGAGTATTTAAATTTTAAAAAAGGATAAGCGTTGAGACTCAGGTCTAGAGCGGTTCGGTTTGGTCTTAAGACCAATCTGGACGAATATGCTGGATCAAAACAAAATTTCCTTCATAAAAAAATTATTTTTGTATGTTGGACCAAATAAGACAATATTTTTTTGAGTATACCAAATTTTACTACTTTTCCATGGCCCTGACAATCTTGGACCGAATTAGTTATTCTCCCTTACAAATAGTACAACGGCCTCAAATCGGTCTAATGTTTTTCTATATATAAGGTGTCCAAATGTTTTCCTTTTCGGTAGAGGTCCTCTTTTTTTACATCATATATGGGTGTCGGGGGCTTTTTATTATCTATTCATGACGTGTCCAGTTTTTGATTGGGTATATAGTTGCCTATTATATAAATTAAACATTAAAGAAAAAAGGATTAAAAAAAAAAATATGTACATCAAAAAGATCATTGTAAAAAAAGAAGTAATTTACAAAATATTAGCGACTGATTGGGTTCTACGTTCTCTTTTATTTGTAAATTAAAATATGCTCACGCTAATCCATTCCAAGCAAAAAAAAAAAAAATGAATGATTATTTTTGATAGCTTTCTTAAGAGTCTTACTAAATTATAATCAATAACAAAAAAGGTATCTCAATGCTTCTACTCCCATACTTGAGAATATTTATTTCCTTCGATATTTATAATTTTGAATTTTTTTCCATTTTCGAAAGACATGTATTTTTTTTATTATTGGAAGTCAAAATATGGGCGTACTACGAATAGGTATATCACTTGAGAAATGCCTTCATTTATATCTGCCGAATTGATGATGATGTCCTAGTCACTCACAATCCATATGTTTATTTCTTGAACCAAATGTCATTATAATTAATTAGATAATATGGAGTCATTATTATTACGTTAATATACTTTAATTATGGCAATTATTTCTTCACTAAGAACAGTTGGTATCTTTCCAAAAAAACATATGAACAACAATCTTATCACGACCATGGAAATTAAGTAACTTACTAAAATATGTAACTAGTCATTTATGAACTAAATTATAAAATCTTGCGATATTAAATTTGACCAAAGATTATTGAAGATATGTATAGAAAAATATATAGGCATAAACAGAGGGTTGAAGCTATAATCAAAGTAGCCAAACGAGCCTATTAGGCTTAGTATATTCATAGTGTATGTGAAATATTTTTTTTTTACCACAAAAATTCTGCGAAAGCCCATGTAATGGAATTGAATTGCTCTTAAAGATTGAATTTTATTATTTTTAATTTAAAACAGATCAAAATAACAAGACAGATTTTTGATGAAAGACTTTTTTGTAAGTAACAATCTTCATTCTCTCTTGAGTTATAAGGAATAATTTTTTTTGGAGTGAAAATGGAGGCTCAGAAATTTAAAAGTTGACTTTATTAGTGGGTGAATGTTTTTATGGCATTATGAAGTTCTCAGTATCGGTTCGAGTACCAATTTATTATAGAACTGTTTTAAACACGTCAGTACCGTGATACCGAACAACACTATTCGAAACGGGATAAGAACTTTCTAAAATATAGATAATGATCCCTTAAGAACTGGGAACATTAGAGCAAAGAACTGTTTAGAACCAATAACGCAATTTAAGGATCCGTCACATCACTAATTAAGATCCAACCAAGGATCTTTTGATCAAACATCATCAAAATGATGTGTAATTTAGATTATTATTTAAAAAAATATATGGATATAATAAAACTTCCAATATTAAATTTGCTATGCCAGAATATCACGTCTTATGGAAATATATATAATATTATAAAAAAGTTAACAGCATATTAATAAACGTGAAATTATGGCCTTTGAATCTCTAGTTCTCTGTATCCAATTGAATTATAATATATTTATGTTACAACTGTTTTCCATTTTATTCGAATAATGATTCTTTTTTTGTATTTTGTTCTTGCACAAAATATTTGTTTCAAATATTTACTCAGGTGTTTACAAATTACATGTTTTTAAAATATGTAATCCGTCAACAAAAAGTAAGCTATTATTATTTTTCTCCAAAATTATAAGTGAAATAAACGCTTCAACGACTAGTTAACTCTATAATTCTATACGCATCATACTTTATACATAAGTTTTTGGAATTCTAATTACGGCAGTTTCACCATTTTTGGACTCATAAACTTACGAATGTAATTCGGAATAAATAAACAAAGGATCATTCAATTAAAAAAATGTTGTTTTCTTATTTTTTACAAATATATATGTCAAAGTGCTAAAATCACGTGTTTTTGTAAAAAATTACATTTATACTTTTAGGGGTATAATATGTATAGATAATTTTTTTTAATGTAAACGTCATTGGAAACAATCAGTCAGCACCTTACAATAGTAATAAAGTTCTATTTCTAATCCAACATTCAAAACTCTTGATTAAAGAAAGCCAAAATCTTTGATTTTGACAAATTTAAAATTAAAAGATTTTCTTATTAAACATGAACATCTAATATGAAAAATCATAAAATTCGGATCATGCATTAAACTATTGAAATTGTTCCAGCATCTATTTGCAAGTGGGGGAGGAAATTATATAATGATAAAGTATTCAGGGCTGGGGGTAGGATTCTTTTCTGGGGGAAGGATGCGTTGGGCTTATTTGATAATTTTTAAAGCATTTTTTGTTTTTTATAAATGCAAATGATGACAAAAATCTTTTTTAGAAGAGACAAAAACGATTTAAAGTGTATAAGGTAAAAAAATTTAATAAATTTTTCCATAGAAAATTATAACATTTTTAATTTTCTATTTATATACATAATAATAATTTCACAAAAGTAGGGTCATTGCCCCTTTGGCAATTATATTTCCAGAGCCACTGAACTAGTGTGAATAAAAATCCTTCAAAATGATTACTGCTAATATAAATAGATAATATAATCATAAATTATTCTTAAAAAATTAACTATTAATTAACTAGACCCACATAAATATATTATAATATCCTATGATCACTGATCAGGAATGACTATCCTTTTCTTTATTTAAAAAATATGTGTTGTCCTTCTTCTCATGTCATCAGGTGACAACAGGGATACCTCAAAAAAGAGTATGATAGGACTATGAACAATCTTGGGTCCTTAAAATTATCCCAAATAGTTAAAAACAAAGCCAATGCCTATTAAACCTTTTTTTCTTTGTTTTTTGTTTGTGCAAAATCTAACAAATAATTTTTTTATGGATGAGACAAAAAACTTTTTAAAAATGTCAGAGTTAAACAATTTTGTCAAGGAATGTTTTCCTTCAAAATATTTTTTTATAATTTTGAAGATTATAGAAATTCCAAAAATTGAAGGTGCAAGGGATAATGGCCCCTGACCTAGGGGACGTTGTAAGGCTATGACCAATCTTGTGTATATCAAATCATCCTCGAAATTTAAATACAAAGCTCATAATAATTTATATAAATATATCTCTGAAATATTGGTCTGAATGTTTAGAGGGTTAGGATTTTAAATGTGAAACACTTTAAGACCTCATTATATCTCATCAATCCTGAGTTCTATTATATTGTCTTCCAAATTCCTTCACTGTGGCTCGATGCCGGGCCCACGCCCAAAGACACCAATAGCTCTATTAATAATTATGCTAGTGAGATTGAATGGATGTTAACAGACCTGGTATTATAAAATAATTTTAAATTTGTGTGGTTTGTTCAAATTGGGTAGCTGGAAACAAATTTAAAAAACAAACATTTTTAAGTCTTTTATGAATTGTGGAAATGAAATGTGGCGGCTTAGTTCGCCGGATCTGAGACCCTTGGACTACTATGTGTGGGCGTCTGTTTTTGAGAGAGAGTCCAATAAACGTGCACATAACACTGTTGATTCCTTACGGGCTTCCATTCTAGAAGCAGGATAGACAAGGAGCTGTTTCAGATTCAGGCACAGGTTTGAGGCTGTGGTTGAATCTGACAGGTGGTTGGTTTGAGTGAGTGGTTCACTATGGACCCGTTGACATAAGAGGAGCAGATTTGTGAATCCCTACTTTTATTTGGGAGAATAAATCGTAATGGTACATTATCTTTCAACATTCCGGACTTAAAATCCCCATCTTTTATAAATTTGAGTTCTAGATTCATTTTCTATTGACCCACCACATATCAGAGAGTCGTAGTGAGTTTGTTTTTTATAGACGCTTATAAATAGATAATACTATAAACATCAAATGAAGAGTAGGCTACTCAGATTGTAAGTATTTTGAAATATAATTCTACGTAAATTAGATGATGTGTTGAAAAAGAGAGGAATTTTTTTCAAGTGTATTTACATATTAAAATAGTTATGCTTTTATATTACTCCAGATCAATAAATCAACTCAAACCCCCTTTTTACATATGTATGTCTAATGTAAAAGTGGGTAAATCAATTCGAATGTTTATCACTATTTGACTGATGTAATAACGATGATAAACACTGAGAACCTTTAAACGATTATGATAATAAATACATATATATTCGATGTGTATGTGTGTGTATATAATTCAAACTTATTGAAAGAAAACAAGAAGCCGACACGGGAATGTTTTATCTGCAAATCATAGAAATATAAATAATTACATACTTCAAACTCTTAATGTTACTATAATAAACTTCAAAATGTTCTTGAAAGTAACTCACTGATAAATAAAACAAAAACGCCGCTGAGTGAGATATACTGTATACAATATAAATGATTTTAAGGACGATGAAGAAAATGATTCATGAGTGTTTTCTTATGTATTTTTTTTTCCGGTAAAGTAAATATTTTCAATTCCTTTTCTGTTTAATGAATTACAATTGTTTTTTATTAGGTATAAAGTAATGATTCTCGTTTCATGTTTATTATAAATACATACATATTTATGTATGGTGTGTGGACGCAAAACTTGCAGTAGTATTTTATCCCCGTTATTTTTAATTGCCGGATTTCATTACGCAATCAAACAACAACTGAAACAAAAAAAAGTAAGTTTTGTTTATTTCTCATTTCTCAAAGTGTAAAAATGTGTTTGAAAAAACAAATAAATGGAAGACGCATGCGATCATCTCTGTGCCGGTGTTAGTACTGAAAAGGCTCCAAAGGCCCTTGGTCCATCAGGACTGCCTACAACATCAAAAAGTCTATTACAGGCCGATACTCCTATGAAGAAGCAAAATTTCTGTAGAAATTATATGGCTGACTTCTGACTTGTCTCCATGCAGTTCTCCTCCAGCCTTGACCTCAAACCCCTGGAATTTGCAGTTTGAGGAGTCTTGGAGAAAAATGACTGCTGGGCCTCTCATTCAAATTTGTATTTTCCTGGAGCATCCATACGGACAGTGTGGTACGCCATTGACAATGTCTTCATCGTCAAAAGCTAACAATCTGTTCGTAGGCGTACTGAGGCTTCTATTGCTTGTGAGGGAAGGCAAATTGAATAAAAAAATTAGCTAAATATAGTATTAAAACATATCACAAATCGGTTCTGAGTTATCTTTTCTTGATTCCATAAAAATCTCGTTTTTCGTAATTTAGTCATGCTACTGTATGTTTTGAGTCTCCACTCTGTGTGTATAAATAAATTTTATTAATAGTATCATTTCCATGATGATGTTAAATTTGTAACGATTCTGTATGTTCATCTTAAATGAAATTAAAATATTTTTAATTGATAGAGTTTCAGTTGCTAAATGTGAAATGTGATACTGTCTTAGGTGCCGGAGGTTTTTTTTATAATTTGACAAGTAATCTCTGTGAGTTGTAGGTAAAAGTCTATCATTTGTGAGCCCAGACCAATAAATTTGAGATTAGACATACCCCCTAATGTATATCTGTAACAAGTGCATAACTGCGGGGAAGGCATTAGGGCCGTAACCACCAAACGATGCCTCTGCTACCAACTGAAATCTAAACTTAACTATATAAACCAGATGTTTGTGCTTAGGAGTCGTTTGTTCTAAATGTAATGGTAAGCTAGTCACCCTCCCTCCCCCAAGATATACCATTCACAGCACAGACCCTTCCCTGAAATTTGGAGCGCCAATCAACAGAAGTGTGAATTAAAATCAATTTCCCGTTTTGACTTTATTTTCAATTTGATATTTAAGAATCGATTCCATCATCATTTTAATATATTTCGTTGTTTATATTTTTAAATATCTTGTTTTTTAGGGAAATAAGATATCGATAATAATCTGCCAATTTGGTCAATTACAGATTAATATAAAACTGACTAAAATCCGCAAACTTCATTGGCTTACCAATATAGGTATAAGCCTAATCCTACTTTGAATTAAATGTTAAATATACATAAATTATAGATGTATGTAAAACATAAAATTTAGAAAATGAAATATGTCCAATTCGTCTTTTTACATCATATTTACAAATAATTTATAGAAACAGATTTTGGTGAATTTTTAAGCTAACTATTCAAATAACTTAAAACAGTTGAGATACACCACAATCTCAGCTATACTTTAAAATCTTCATTTGATTTAGTAAACTTAATTTAGTCCTATTATAATAATATAACTCTTTCAATATAATCAATCAGTTTATAATTATTCAATAGTAACGAATACATTTTTACTATTTTAATTTGCAATTCACGACGCCTACAAAGAATTAATCAGAGCAATGTGTATATAGAAATTAACGATAGTATACATGATTTGTCAAGGACTATACATTTATAATCCAAATACTTTTTTCTTTTCTTTTTTTGAAAAATGAAAAATACTTCTATTTGCTTTTGTGTTAATAGACCACATGTGTTCTTGATTTTTTTTTCTTTTTAAAAAAATAATATTCAACTTATTGATGTAATAAGAGGTCAAACCATAGAGATAAAACACATTAAGATATGACGGTGAGCAACTATTATGGGAAACTTTTTGAAGTCATGCAGCTGACAGAAAAAAAATTGAAGATCAAAACAATGGAAAATATAAAACTTTTTACTATTAACTATAAGCTCTAACAATCAGTTCAAATTTAAAGCCTAATTACCAAATTTACAGCTTTCAAAAATCGAGATCCTTATTTTGGTAAGTTTGTATAAATTAATATCACCTGATTTTTTTATATTACTTGTTATATCCTTATTCAATTATTTTTTTCTCTTTTTCGTAGTTTAATATTTTAGGTGCAAGACTTAATGTTCAGGAATTTCGACTTTTTACGAGAGTTTCATATGTCTCACTTGCTGGATCTTACTTTCTTTAATGAAAGGATCATTCATTGATAATATACTTTTTAACCTCAGGATCCGTATTAGTTACTTTTAATCTTGTGGATCTCTATTATCAAAAGTATATAAATCCCTCCAAATCAAGTATCAAATCATCCTGTAGTTACGAGTATATAAGAACTGAAGAGTTTCATGAAGAATACATGAGAAAAAATGCAGTGAAGAACAAAAAGAGAGTAATCCTCCATCCAGAGTTCCTTCATTGAAATTCCGAGTTCATTTCTCATAAAGTCAACTCCAATTCGTGTCCTGCTCGAAGCAAACTATTTCCTTGATAAAAGTCCTTTTGTGTTCTTAATGAAAACCCTCTATCAAACATATATCAATTTCTTTTATAACGTTGAATTCGTACTGTACTGTCAATATAGACAATTATACATCTTGGTCACATCTACCCTCACTTTCGATTTCCTTATTACTCCTAAGACTATTTTGCGTTTAGAAAAAAAAGAAGTTATTTTCTCTCTTAAAAATAATTTGTTCAACTTTTCTCCATATTTTTATCTGAAAAATATTGTTATATTCGGATATAATATACATGAATAGTTCTTAGGAACTATTAAATGATTCAAAGTATATAGCTATGTGACTTCTTGACCACAGTATTGAAAAATCAAATTTTCATTACAATTTTAAAAATGAGTGATTTGGATGTCTTCTTCAAAATTAATAAATTGTTTGTTACCATATTGAAGTACTATATTAGTAATGATCTCGGATCTCCACTCAAATAAATTAACTACATATTATTTTTTAGTTTATTCTAATAGTATGTTAGTTATCTAAGAAAAGGGCTAAAATATAACAAAACAATATTTTTTTATTGGACTAATTAATATGCAAAATAGAAAAAATAAAAATATTTTACGAAATTTAAATGTCCTACTTTTATGCTCAAATTTATTGTGAACATGTAAATGCTGATTGTTAGGGCAATTGTATAAAGTGAGGACAAGTTTCATAATACTTACTATTTCCACTTATGAAATTATGGCTGATTGTTATTACAAAATGTTCCAGAAGTTTGAAAGGGGTTATATTCTCCAACAAATGTTATCTCCCGAAAAGTTGGTTTCCCGGGCATTATACATACAATATATTTACTTCAAAAATTTGTAAATCTGCAAAAAATAGCAGATATTAGAAAAATCCCTTATACTCCAGGTGCAAATCGAATTTCAAGTCTCTGATCACAAGTCCAACCCCTTTTATATTTTTTTTTAGTCCAAGTTGAGTTGCAAAACTTAGCTATCGAGTCCTAGTCAAGATGGTCGTCCGCTTAAAAATCCAAAAATTTAACCTTTTTTGACACTTCTGGCCCCCTACAGTCCTGATGCAAAAACCGTCGACTACATCTTTTTGGTGCATGTCGAGTAGGCAGGATCGTACTTTCCATTGTTTCGAAAATCAAAAATCGGTAGTCTTTTTTTTACTGTTTTTTTCCAGGTAGATTTCCAAAACTTTATTACAAAAACTTGAAATGAAGTTTTGGAGAAAACTGGTTTGGTTGGTGTGTAGTCTGCATACTAATTAATTTCCATTACGCTGTACATTCTTGAGCTTGATGACCCAAATCTCTCAGATAGTACATTATTTGGACCAATATGAAAGCTGCTAGACTCGGATACAGCCTTGGGTATCAAGTCAAACTTTCCCAAATTTCTTTTAGGCCACTAGTAGTCAAACTTTAGTGTAGTTTTATGATAGTGTGTGCTATCAGGGAAGGGGTTTTTCCTGGAAGGATGGCTTTCTTGGTGATCGGACCTTTTTACCATAGCTCAATACTGCTAACATACTTTTAAGATTCATAGTTATGTTTATAATTCGTGTATATTATCCATCTTGGTTCAATACCAAGGTGAAGTAATAGTGGATTGAATTGCCAAGGCACTTCATATTTCCTCTTAATAGTCTCAAGTCCCCGAAAAAATAGGTGCGTGAACTCGTGAGTCCAACAGTGAAAAGATCTGCTCGGTATGCTCACAGTTAATTATCTTACAAACTCTAGTTTGCTTTGATGACTAGAAGGGGATAATCATAGGTGTAGAATGAATCTGGACTATCACGGGAGAGAGTGGACCAAACGGAAAACCGTGTAGCCTATTTGTCAGCATCAGAAAACGCCTCCTATAAACAGTGGGCTTCAAGCATCATTGACCTGATCAACTGGTTAGAAGGAAACCCACCTCTAAACTGCTCCTTAACAACTTCCGAGTTGAATAACTCTATCCACACACCAATGAAAGTCTGGAAATGGCCATTCCACACACAAAGTTGAGAAAGGGTTTTTAAAATGTTTACACCAGCTTCTTCCCAGTATTTCTCACAAGAAAAAAGAGATGGAGTAATTAGGAAACTGGAGGCAAGCAGGAGAGAGATGTCAAAGAATGACTCCGAGCAAGACCTTTATAACCTACTAAAATTAAATAAATTATAAGAAAGATATATATTGAAAGAAAAAGTTGAAACTCTTTAATTGATTAAAATGTAATTTAAATATTTTCATCATATAATGGAACAAAATTTTTGTAAATAAAGTATTCTGAAATCTGATATTTATTTTCTCTTATTATATATTTAGAATAAAAATAAACAAACAAATGAAATATATCATCAACAGATATGCATCATAAGGTTAATAAATAAAAGTATATGTTTCTAAGTATTCTCCAAACAAACAGTATTAAAATTACTACTATTTATCTATTTTAAAGTGCACAAATAACAGGGTTAGACTGATTTAAAGATTAAAATTTCTTCGAATTTGTCCTTTTCACATCAAGGACAATAAATATACATTCCTTTAATATGAATATCTATAAATTATATACAGAAAACCGGCACTGAAAAATATAGACAAAACTGCATTTGCTCGAACTTTCAAAGTAAAATTGATGTAGCTTAAGATCATTCTATCTTTTAAAAAATTACATTTTTAAAATATACGTGAAAAACAAAGTAAAAAAACACTACCGGGTTTTTGATTTTCGAAAAAGTGGAAATTACGGCCCACCTTAATCTCGAGGAGAAGGCCTGCAGTGTCCTTCATTCAAACTTCAAGAACCTCAAAGGCACTGTAAGCCAGTACTTAGACGCCATGACAGAGGACTACATCCACAGCGGGTGCCAGAAGTTAAACCGCCGCATAGAAGCCATCATTGGCGCTAAGGACGGCTACATTAGTTATTAAGAGAGCTCAGAAAAGCATCTATTAATTTTGTTGAATTTATATTGTTAATTAATAAATTATTCTGATTGAAGTTTAAAATTCAAAGTGTGCAGATTTTAATGGACCACTCGATATGTATAAAAAAAGGTTTGATGTTGTAAATCACATCTGTATTCGAAACATCACTATTACATATATATTTATGTATATGATGTCGTCCAAGTATATGTATGATAATGGGAATTTGCAAATGGATATGCAAATTTTGAAGGCGGTATCTGATATACGTATATGTACATCCTAGTTCCACCCACCTTTGCTTAAGCATAAGGTATTGAGTAGCCAGGAGAACATTAGAAATGTTTTATTTTTTAATTAATTCCTCATGAAAATGGATAATGATGATGCTTCCCAGGAATTTAACCTTTTATTTAAAGAACATATAAATACAAAATACCCGAAGGTTCTTGGAAAAGTTATTTGTGGAATTATGAAAATGCCTTGTTAACAAATATTACATACAGTGCGGAATGTACATATATGCTGATTGCAAATCGAAACTCTGAGCATTTGATACTAATCAAATTAATTCGATGTTGTAATTAAAGGAGAACATATGATTAAGAACACATGTTTTAAATATTTAGAATAGTAATAAAATAACACCTATGTATGTATGCACTAATTTGATAAGGGACCATTATCAATTAGTTTATCACATATTAAAGTAATTAGAATGCCTATAATTTAAGTACGTGAACAGTGGGTATGTAATTGTTAGGGTGGTCTTAAAAGTTTAGTGTATGTTTAGGGTGTTAGAAAGATAGAGTTTGATACTAAGAAACCCTTTGAGACAGTTTTTTTATTGTTTGAGGGTGCACCAAAGAGTGGTACCCGCAACCCAAAATACGCCATATTTTACAATTTTTCTTCGATAGTGTCAAAACGTAACCCAGGTGGCTGAAAATGTGAATAGTATTGATGGTCTTAATACTGTAATAGCCAATCACACAAAAATTTGGTTTTGTAGATTCTGTTCTTGTAATTTGGATGTCAAAGATGCACCTCACTCTGAAAGAGCAGTTGTAGATATCATGTGAGAAAAAATGCAATTGCCGATTCCGACCGTCATTTAAGCACCGTTTTGAATCTCATGGAGATAAAAAACAGCTATTATTATCTCACTCGTAAATTGAACTTATAAGGAGTGTATTGGTCCCAAAATATTAATCTTCCCCGACGGTTCCATCTTAAGCCTTAAGAACGCCTCCGAATCCGACGCAAGAGAAGTACCTAGGAACAATCTTTGCTGAACAATAGCAACCTAGATATCAGCTTGTGACGTCATGGGTTTTCATTTTGTAAGAGAGTGTGTCGGAAGGTTGACTCTCGCACATGGATATGTGAGTCGGAAAAAATGGCATATAAGTTGTAAAATTTGATATATGTTAGTAAATTGATAATATTTATTGAAAAATACAGCTGTTTGTGAGTTATTTAGAATACTTTATAAATGGGAAGGAATGAAAGATATATTTTGAAAAGAAAGGTCATTCTTCCTCCTTTTCGAAATGAAAGCTTTTCAAAAAAAAAATATTTTCAAGTTTTTGAACTCTTCTAAAGACAATCAGCAATATACTTAGGCTATCTTGGAGGTAGTAGTTACATCACATGCTTCGAATGAGGTTCCAGTACTTCCAAGTAAGCCTTAATTAAGAAATTAACATACACTTTTAACGTGATAATTGAGGTTTTATTGAACGAACTAATCGGGATAAATTGTCGTAGGTGTTATATAATTTCTTGGATTACTACACAGAGGGCGTTTTAAAATATGGAAAGTTTTTCAAGGACTCAAAACAAAGTAGTCAGGGGCGAAGTAGAACAGAGAAGAACTTATTTTAAGGACCGATACAAACAAAGATGTCACTCTTATGTATCCCAAGATCTTGGAATATTGACATGACGGTACGTCATATATAATTTGTATCAAAATATATAAATCTGATAATTTTAGATTGCAACAAGAATTGGTTACTTTTGTTTGATCAAATTAATTAAATCTGATAATTTTATTCATCTACAGCGCTAAGATTTTTGTACACATTTATTTATTTTCAACTCGTTCTTGTTTCTCCTAATTTTGACTACGATTAAATAAAATATTGGAGAGAACGGTGAAACATTTTCGAACTGGCAGCCTCATACTGCCTTAATAAACAGTTAATACATATTTTACCGGGTAGAATCTTGAAAATTAAAGACTTGTTTTCTGTCTGAGAAAAATAGAACCATCTGTAATTGTATAGGTAGCCATGTATATGAAGCACCTGCTACTTTTGAAATTTTTGAATCGAACGAGAAATGTCATCGCAGCGAGATTCAAGTCTTTGGAAATCAACTCCTTTTCGTGTGGACCACACTCAGGCCTAGGTGGCCAAGCTGATGAGAATGGATTCTACGACCATCTACAATATTATGAAGAGTCTAGACCACAACGAGACCATAGAAAATTAAGAAGACTTTTGTTAAATGTATGATCAAAGAATGATACAAAAATATCCTTTTTTCTTTCCAAGTGTGTAAGTTTCAAGTTTCTACCGGGTATCCGGGTATTGGGAGCTGACGTACTCGAGCTTGAATTCAGACGCGGAAAGGGTGGAATCGAATACAGTTCAGTATAATACTCTACAAATTACAGTTCTATTTAAACCTATTATACGAAAGGGAGTAATGAACAAGTCATGATGCTACGATAAGAACTTTCATTGGGATAAATAAAGTGTAAATATCTCTAATTTCATTTCCGACAATGAGTTTACATATGTATAGATAGACTAAATATTTAATTACCTATTATTATATGTATATAGATACAATAAATAATGTATTGTACTGATTGTTTCAATATACAATGTAGGTTATGGAATAGCTCAATATAAGGATATATTTATGAATCTAAATAATGATGTTATATAACTCCTGTTAATGTTTTATAAATAGTCATTATAATCAACTTTATAATGTTCATATCTTTTTTAAGTATACTCATTTCGTATTCAATTTTCTACCCATTAAAAGTATTTATATATATAAATAAGTATAACGTTTTATAGACGCACAAGATAAGCAAAATAAAGACTTATTTATTAATAATGAGCGTCTACATATTATGATGAGACAGAAGATAGCAAATCCACTTTTATTAAATTAAAAATTGTCAAAAAAGCACTTCTACATAAGAATATTCTATCTCTGTATATTTTATATATAATAGTGTATTCACATGTTGTGCCCCGTCAACATAAAAAAAGCAAGCTATAATTATTTGCATCCTTCGATTATTTACCGGGTGCAGATTTTAATTCTTTAGAAATGATTGCAATAAGATAAAAATACATATGTATTTCTAAGACAAGATGTCCAAATTTATAGGAAATGTATGTCTATATTATTTTTGAGAAAATTCTAGACCACTTTTGCCTTGTTTAATGGGACGAAATAGGATGAATTTTCTCTAGAGGATGTCCATGTAGTAAGCCGCAGTGAGGTAGTACCAGGCAAGGAGCCGGGTAAGGGGAGCTACACCACCGTTAGGTCTGCCTCCGAAAGGTTTTTGGTCAATTTTGGATCACTGATTTTCTTCTTGTCACATCCTGGACGCTTCTATATACTGTTTCGGGATTCCATCCTCATCCAGACGGCGTACACACTGGGTCTGAATACGTTACTAAGCAAGCTGTCACTGCAAAATTTCTACATAATCTCTCTTCAGCTTCATACACTTCATAGAATTAATATCTGCTTTGTTGCTGTGAAACTTCGCTAAACAGTCAATTGAAACTTCTTCGCGATGCTTTTTTTTTTGTTCGAGTGTGAGGAAATACGGAACACATCTTGCATACAGCTTTCTCAGTCCAAATTTTCTGATAATATGGCAGGCACCACACTTTTTACAAATTACAGATGAATCCAGTTCAGCTTTTAAATTGGTCCGGCTGAAGCTGTTCATATAAAAGTATTGTTTCACATAACGATGACCAATTCTCTGCATTTTTACAAATTCAATAACAAAGTTCACTATAGATGTCTCCCAAACAAATACTAAACAACATAGCGACTTCAAACAGGAAATATATGCTCTATAGTTTGTGTACTTTCTAATGCAGTGATTTTTTTAAACAAATACCGCCATCTCTTAGTCAGGTCAGGCACCCATGAGACTGCTCTCATATATGAAGTGAAAAAAATATATTGGACATATTTTCTACTTTTCTAACGCAAAACATAATATGTAATATGGAGTATGTTGTGCCCTAAAACAAATGTTGGTGAAGAATGTTAACCGGGTTTTGGATCGTCCTTCAGCTGGAAAGAAAGAGAGAGAGAGAAATGGTGGTTTGCATCAATGGATCAATTGAGATTGAGGGGGGTTAGAGTAGAGGAAAAGAGAAAAGTCAATGGAAATTGATAAAACAACCTTAGATCAATCAATACTATATATATATATACATTTAAAAATGCGAGATTAGAATCTATTGATAACAAAGTATGGAGAGAGAAAAGTCTACATGGAATAAAATAAAAAAGGAATTTATCTCATCTTTATCATGATCAGTGGTGGTAGTTAGTTATGTAGTAGTAATAATAGCAATGGACAAATCCATCTTGAATCTCTGACTACTCTATTGAATAGACAAGCCACTTTCTATAAAACACATCACATTTTTTTAATAATATGTTTTATATATATATATTAATAAATAGTAGAATGATATGTTATTTTAAAAAAAATATCTTTTTTTTTCTTCATTGAATAGGTTCTTAATATTACTTGGTACTATCTACTATTTGTAAGCACTCGATTTTTTTTACAAATTATGTCTTTTAATTCATTAACATCAAAAATTTATATTATATTTTATTCTCAGCTATAGATTTTTCCACTTATATTCACGTGGTTGACGAATTTTTCTGTCGCACTCAATCAGCACATTATTTGATATATATTTAAATCAATAAGTAAGTGATGTTTTTTCTCTTTAATCATAAATGTAAAACAATCTAAATCATAAAAAACAAGGGAGATATTTTACATTGTAATAATGTGGTTTGGAAATCTAATAGAACAGTCCGAGACCGTTATAATTTTTGCTGGGCCGACTTCATCATCTAAAATAATAGATTGATAAAATAATATTACATTTTGTAGACTTTAGGGGATAGAATAATTATAAGTTAATATCGAACAAGCCATATTTTTTACAGAATAAAACATATTCCATTCTCTTTTCATTCCCTTTTTTAATACTCTTCGTTAAGGTAGATAAATAATAAGGACACATAAAAAAACTCTTTGAAACCTCGAAAATTAAATTAAAAATTTGATAAATTAAAAATTTACATAGAACGTGGAGCAAATAAATAACACATAAAAGATATTGTAAATATATTTCAGTCTTGGGGGTGCTGTTAATATTTTTGAGCCTCTGGATGGTATGGTTGAGCCATACTCTTGGCCCATTTGAAGACGACATTTCCTAAATTTGCTACTAATTTATTCCTTAAAAACAAAAACAAACCGAAACTATGAGAGTAAATTCAGACCTATTTAGGTTGAAATGGAGTAGTAGTACCTAACAAAACATAGACGCTCTCATTGCGACCTATAGAAAATAAAAAAAAATTAAATGCCAGCTTTATAGATGAAGAGTTGATGACGTCAAATGTAATTTAAATGACTAAGTAATGACTTACTCAATACATCGTCTTGCATGAGTACTTTTAATATTTTTAGGGTGTTTTAGATTGATTTTTCTGGAGTCTTAAAACAATGAAAAACATGCCTTATTTATTGATTAAAAAAAAATCCAAATAATGGGTTTAAAGAGTGCCCAAGGAAAAATTGGTCGTGATCTTAATTATATATCACAAACTTTCCTCCAAAAATCAGTTTATAACGGTGAGTTAATTCTTCACATTTATTTAATTATTATTGAATAACAAGTTGATATGAATTGTTACAGCTTCACAACAAGAACTGATTCAGATTAAACCAATCAACGGTCCGAGTTCTGATAAAAGGAAGTATATAAGTAGAAAAATCAACAGCTAACAACAAAATATAATATAAACTTTGATGTTAGGGAATTAAAAGACATAACCAGTAAAATAAATCTATTGCCGAGTTTCAACATTAACAAATAGCACATAGAAACCAATCAACATCAAATACCTATTCGATGTGGAAAAAAAAAAATATATATATATACGTAGAAACATGGCTTGACTATTAATTTTTTAATAAAAATCCCTCAACAACAAGAGTACATTATAAAAATGACACCCCATTGTTATATATACATATATATGTTTTTATTTGAAGGCTTTTTTGATCCATGCCGGTTCGAAGATGAAACGAAGGGCTTCTTTTGCATTTATTGGATTATATGTATATATATTGTAGGGGAGACCAGGGGTATATATACACGGATCCCAAGTACCCGGGTAAGATATAATTAAATTTGTATTATCCAAAAAGATCTGAGATACGAACCCGCTTCAGATACTCCAAGTTTTATGTGCCATAAAAAATATCCGAGGGATTTTACAAATCTTAAAAAAGCTTGTAATATTGCTTAATATTTAATCCTAGTAATACAAAAATTATTTCATCTTTATCGAAGAAACACTTTATTGATATTGATTCGTGATTGGAGGTATTTGCATAAATTGCGTGGTTATTTTACTTGGCATTATCTCAGACGTCATTATCTCTATTCTATCACGCAACTCCCTCCTTGAAAAGAAACAGAAAAAAAGTTTAAAAATCAATTAGTAATCAGTCAATTCTTTCTAACTATGAAACTTTTGTTCAAAAATTGTTTAGACTTGTTCACAGTTTAAAATGAGATGATTATAATTGCACCAATCCATGCTCAGAACACTGATTAGAGGACAAAACTGTTATAAAAATACACGATATATTTTTGTGTTGGAGAGATAGCGGCGTGCTCACATATATAAAAATGTATTTGGTTGTCAGCTGTCGAAGTTTCTTTTCCCTAAACAGAGTTCTTGAAATTAATCGCTAATATATGAATTAGTTTTCTTAAAGCTGTGAACTGTTATCAAAAAATTGCCCAACTACAAACTAATTTTGGGCCTTTTTCTCTTTCTTTTTGGGTGAGAGCTTGCGAGTTGCACAAAAGGTAATTACTTGTCTATTGTTATTATAACAATAATTCGAATAAGAACTATTAATTATGTTTTAATAGTAATAAAATTGGGTTATTTATTGCTTCCACATGAATTTTTAGTAAAAATATAACTTTTATCCGGAATCTATTATATTTAGGTCTGAACATGGTGTAAAATATTTATAAAATTCAAGGCAAAGAATCCAGGTCAATTAGGTTTAGACCTGGAACCAATAGTTGGATATTAGAAATTTTCCAGAGTATTTAGTTCTACAGATCAAAACCGACCCAGATACGAAAAAATGCGGATTAACCTATCTTAATATAGGGGCAGTTGCAACATTTTTCGTTTTCAGCTCACTGACTTTGAGCTGGTTTGACTTAGAGTAGTCAAACTTTGACATACAATAGTCGTTCGAAAAGTCTGACAGATGATACTACTGGCTTGTATCGAGGTTATGTTTAGTTAGTAGCATCTCTTGGAAGAACACACACCAGCTTTCAGCCAGATCGGTCAATTTCTTTCTGTTTGGGATATGTTGGAATCGAGGAATCGATTGGAATGATTATGGGGACTGTCTTTTGGATTAGCAAGGTATAATCCTCATAGGCTATCTGGAAAGGATAAAACTATTATTCCTCGTTATTGGACTGTTTGAAAACCGAGCTGCAAGAAAAACGCCTACGATTGGTCCATAAAAAAGTCATTATGCATCACTTCAATGCACCAGCTCACATTACAACAGTGATGGTAGCAAAATTAATGGAAATAAGGTTCCAACTCTGGATCCCACATCAGTAACAATCTCACGCAACTACACATTTCTGTCATCCATTACCATATCCTATATTTTATCAATGATTTCTGTAGAAGTAATCTCGACAGGGCGTCCAGAACGTTCAGCGTCACTTCTGCCCACTTCGAAAACTTTGAAACCGCTTATAAACTGTTTTAATCCAAGGTGCAGAGTCCTCATATTGTTTATCAAACTTCTTTTAGTCTTCTGAGGCGTTTTGCCTGGCAAAAAGTAATGTTTAATCAACAAAAGAAAATATTTTTCGTCCATTTCTTGAAAATCACTCCACTTCCTCGATTCAACGTAATTTCAAACAGAAAGAAATGGACCGATCTGGCAGAAAGTTGGTGTGTGTTCTTCCAAGAAATGAGACTAACTAAACATTACTTCGATGTGCACCAGTAGTGCCATCTATCGGGCTTTGTACGAACTTTTCAAACGATCGTCGTTATATACCTATACATATATGTTGACTGTTTTATGAATCTTTTTTTAGATTATGGCAGTCTGTAGTTTTTTTGGCAAATTATATTTGAATGTCACTGGTCAAATGTTGCAGCTCTTAAAAATATCAAATTTGAGTTATAAATTTAGAAAAAGAGACAAAATCTATTTATTTTTCGATGAATAAAGAACTAGACTTTTCATAGTATTGATCTATTAAATTTTAATATACTATAGGAGATTAAGAAATAATAGATCCTGATCAGTATGAGAAATCATATATATTCAATCTCAAAAAACTCTTTAGAACCCTGCTCTGGCTAAAAATCTACTTGATCTTGAATCATATGAAAACAATAAAGATGAATAAAATAAGTGAGAAATATTGGATCACTTCAAATTTGGATAGGTAGAGTTACATCAACTGATAGCAAAATAATCAATCATTCAAAATATATCAGTTACAGGGAAAACAATGAAAAACGGACTGCATTATTAGAAGAACAATAATAGTATGTTTTTTTCATGTTTGAGACAAAGCTACTCATGCAAATCTCCCAGTCTACCCTACATTTATACAAACTAAAGGACAATAATATGAGATTCCCGAAAGAATGAGTCCCTTATGAAGACTCTTCCTAATAATGTAATCCGATATGAATTGTATATATTTAATGCTTCTAAAAATAACAACTGAAAAACAAATTCAATTAAATCTCTTATATATTTACACATAAATATTATTGAACACACTAAAAGGAGTTGAAAGAGCGTAAGGAGAAGCCCTTCCTTCCTCTAGGTAAGTATATTTCATTTATGGAATGGGCTTCTTCCATAAATGGAATGAAAACTGGATTCAAATGATGAACAATAAAAGATAATTATATTCGTAGTGATTTAAGCAGCCTACTTATATTATACATTAAGATGCCAATCCTTATGTAGTGAGCATATAATTTGGTTATGGTTTAGTGGAGCTGGAACCATAATGGCCAAGGGACTGTGTTGGAGTTTTATAGTTATTGCAATAAAAGATTTTCAACTTGTCTAAAGCAATTGAAATGTCACAATTTTCATATCAAAATAATTTTCACTATGTTTTAATAAATAAAAAATAGTATCCTTTCAAATTTAGTCCCATCCATAAAAAAAATTCTAAAGTATTGCTTAGAACATTGCTGCTTGCGCGTCCTATATTTTCTTTCTATCTTGAAATTAGAGAGAACAAAAGAGCGGAGAGTTAAAATTCATTGAGTGCAACCCTTTGATAATTAGTAAATAACTTTGCTAAGCGAGGCGAGACGAATTATATATTATTGGAATAGGAGGAGAGGTATATCGACTCTTTCGAGATATTCGGGCAGTTAGTGCTTCGAAGATCCTCCAAGAGGAGGTTCTGAGTTTCTGAGTATCAGGGAGAAAGGGACTTGAATTTGATCAGAGGCTGGCGAGGAGCCCAGAAGTGGAGTAGGTCCCTTTTCATTACCTTATATTCATTATGTAATCTATTATAGATATTTATATTGTCTATACTGAACCTTGACGGTATTATTTCTTTCAGGAGTACATTGTACCGGAGAGTATTAATCTATCTTGATATCCCACCCTTTCTCCTTCAAAATCCCGGTACAAATCGAAAAAAAAAACAAATTAAGCAACGTAACTTAATGGACAAAACGCTTGGAAGAATTAGTTTTATGAACTCAAGGTGCGTTGCTTCGATTCAAGGTCACTCCTAGCACTTTGGTACCATAACTGTATCATGCGATTTTACCTCCGAAAAATAATGATAAGTTAACCAATCAACGATCAAAATACTCATTATTGTAAGTAAAAGCAGAAAAATTAACCCTTCACAACAAAATACATTCTAAATACGTAATACCGTGCTAGAAAAGATCATATTTATATGTATGTATATTGACTTCAAAGTCAATAATATGATAACTTTATTTTTTTCTTTTCATTAAGTATCATCCAAGTATTTATATAATTTTATTTCACTTTTATTTTAATTTGAATAAGTATTTTTACAAATTTACTGTAAATGTAATGTTGCTTGGAAAATGGAGTATAATTGAAAGTGAAATAATACATAATGTATGTACAAAAAAAAAAATATAAAACTCTAACTTCCCCTAGTGTCTCTAGAGACCAATAAAATATCTCAGCTACATATAGCAGTACAACATACAAATTAATTAAAACATATTTTGTGATTCACATAAAAAAACATAATAATAGTTAGTTGTTAATTAATGAAAATGACAAATTAATTTGGGAAGGTTCTAGTAATTTAAACGTGTGTAAAAAATCTACTTCTTAATAATGTATGTATGAATGTAACAGTCATATTTGCAAAAAGAAAAACATCCGCCTCTGCAGTTTAAGATCTTTGTATGTATGTACGTTTGCTAATTTAAATTATCTGATATTACGTAGATCTACTAACAATAATGTTAAAGGAAGATGAAATACATAAAGAGATTTTGACATATGTACTCGTATGTGGTGAGTGAACACAAAAAATATCTTGACAAAAAATCACAGAAAGGAGAAATGTTCAATACATTTTTTTATATCATTTATACAAACAACCCAATTGTAGGTTTTGTATTCATCCACTCTTGTACAGAGAGTGAACCCGACCCAAAAATTTGCTGTAGAATGACTAAATTACAAAAAAACGGGATATGTTTAAATACACTATATTTGTTATTCAATATATTCTTCTCCACAAGCAATTATAGCCTCAATACGACAGCAAACAGATAGGCAGCTCTTGAAGATGAACGACGTGTCCATGGCGTACCCCACTCTCATGATAGCAGCTCCTAGTAAATCCAAAATTGGATGGGAGACGCTAAGGAAATTATCCACCAAGACACCCCAAACTGCAAAATTGAGGGGTTTGAGGTCAGAGCTGAAGGAAGGCTACGTGTAAAAAGGTCAGAAGTCAGCAATTTTGATACTGTCAAAGTTTTGCTTCTTCTTCTCTATATAGGGCTATAATGGGCTTTTTGATCTTGTATCCAGTTAAAATGGCGATACCATCTGTCTTTGAAGCCTTCTTGGCACTGACACCGGCGAGGCAGATTGCACAGGCATGCCCTTTTTTGTTGTTGCCCCGACAATATTATACTTAGAGACATAGGGTTAAAAACAAACTTTTTGTAAAGTTTCATCTGTTGCTTGGTTGGGTAATGAAAACTCATAATTGCAAATAAAGGTCATTAAATCGTAATTCAATGCTACTTCAAGTTTGGTATCCCACTCTTAACTTGAGATATACTCGTACCGAGTGGAAACAATGAATTTGCAGGCTCATACATTTTAAAATTAAAAGGTTGTTAGTGACTCAACTATCAATTAAATATCCGCTATGTATAATTTTTTATGGAGCAAAGAATACCATCAGCTATTGACCAGGTCTGGATGGAAATAGATCCGTTAGTCCAGCGTCCCATTTCTTAAGAGGATTACTGTCATAGTGACAAGCGATGACGACAGCCTTGAATTGTTAAATAGCTTACTTTATTGGAGGATAAAATTAGTTTTTGTAGCCAGTAGAAGTATACTAAACATTTATGAATTATATCCAAACTTTATAATTTTTTAAGTTTTAACCGGAATAAGAATTTTACCTATAACTCATAGCCCTTATTTGACGTACGCTACATCATTAGGCTCCGTTATGGGCTCTTTCAAATACCTATAAATTTCAAAAATTTTAATTGTTACAATAAATTTTTAATATTTTAAGTGGAATTATATATGAGTGGTGTCTTTGGGAAAGAAACTAATCCCAAGTTGTGCTTTATAGCCCTTCTGATGGTCCTGGGAACTACAGACAAGTCGTTGACAAGGTGAGTTATCGTCTTTGTTGGATCCTCCCATATATTCTTATCCAAACTTAACAAGAACGTCGCATCCATCTTTAAATTATGCCCTACACTTCCTAACTTCCTAGATAGGGGTTCTCCACTGTTTTTTTTTTCCATCTTGGCCTAGTTTTTAAGATGTAATCTTTATTACATCATTTTCAGCATTTAGGACATCTGAGATGCGCTGCTTTTTTGCTTCTAACTCGCTCATAATCATTAAATAGCTATATGATTAGTATAGTTTGTTTATGTAAAAAGGACTTATGAAACAGAATATCAAAAAATAATCTTTAACCCTTTTTATAGTAATGAGAAAATAAACATTAATTAACAGACCCTACCCTATATATTGTAAAAAAAATTGATGGCCTTCAGATACTTTTAAAGGGGCATGGGTTAAGCCCCCCTCGAAAAAAGAGGGGATCTAGCGATGCCAATGATGTCATCTTCCATTGTGATATAATTAATAACGTGTGAGTAAAAACACACTCCATATGTCAATTATAAAGTTTCTTTCAAACTTTACATTTTTTCAAAAATATTTATTTCTAATAAATAATTATTAATGTATGTATATTTCGGTAAAAGGTGAGTGAAGCCATTACAATATTTCATTTCTTATCAACAAAATAACTTTATAATATACACATATTTACTTTGTTCCTTCATAAACAAGTAACAACAATGTAAGTCATACACACGAAATAGTTGAAACAATTAAATATATGCTTACATCAAAGTTTTGACGGTTTTTTTGTGTTCTTTTTGCATTTATATATACAATACATACATAATATATGTATATAAGAGAAAAAGTTCTCTTATCAAGATCTTCTTCACGAATGACTTGTAGTGGTGGAAGAAGAAGAAGTATGTATTTGAGGGAGGAACAAAATAAAAAAATTCTCAGTATAGGTAGTAGGTACATGTTGGAGCATAAATGTTGTACAAAATATTATAAACGATAGAAAAATTATAAATTTAAAGGGAATAAGCTCTATGATACATGTTTTACCGCTAGCAAATAAATAATTTAAAATATTAAAAAAAAATTACTGTTGATTATTATCCATTAAAGTTTCTTGAGTTATAATAATTACTGATCATCAAATGAGACGTTATGAGCTTTGCTAATTAAACTTGTACAAAATCCCAGCTTGTATATAAAATATTTACTAGATATGTGTATATCAATTATAAAATTACATGACACAACTCTGTTCCTACAATGAAGTGGGTCGATAATTTTCAAAGTTAGCGGGCCGTCAGAAAGGGTCTTGGAACATAATGAAATTTTTGTGGAAACAATTAACTACACCTAGCGGTTTTAAAGGAAATTCTATGGAAATTTTTTAATTGAAACTTTTATTTATGAATTTGAGCACCTTTGGCCTCAATCACACGCTCCATGCGACCCCTGAATGCTTTGCACACATTGAATACGTAGTGCTTCGACATGGATTGTCATGCTTTCTCAACTGGGACTCAATATTGCTGTGACGTTGTATACAGACCTTGTTTTTAATTCTCCAAAAGATGCTGTAATCAAGGGGATTCAGGTGGCTAGAAGTCCTTTGTCCAGAACTTCATTTTTTTTTGCCATCCAATCCTGCACGGTTTTTGCCGTATGTACAGGAGCTGCATTGTGTTGAAAGCAATAATCAACATTTGTTTGATTTCTTTGTGATCTTGCGAACCTAAAGAAGCACTTTTGTTGGCAAAATCATCAAGTAATCCTTGCTAGTCAATATGGATCCAACGGCAAACCAAATTGGCTTCATTTTTCAGATGAAACAATGCCGAGCATCATTTCTGAGGGTAGATGTTTGGTAAAACACATCACAGAGGTTATAACTGACTCTTTCGAAATATAATACACAATCATATTGCCTATTGTACGCAAGATCAACTGTTTGTTCTTCTCGTCCAAGAAGAACGAAATTCGGTTTCCGTTATACCTCAGGTTATTGTAAAGCTTTTTACACCGATCAAATCGTAATTGCTTTTTTATTTAGTGAGAAAGGGTCGTTTAATATGTCAGAGAGACTTGCCACCAGGCTTTTTAAGGCATTAGATACAGTGGAATGACTCATGGACCGCTTCTTTCCAAGTCTGTCATCGTTTTCTTCGGATTTTTCAAAAAAACTTTTTTTTTGCCGTTTCAGGTATTAATTTGATCGGCCTTCACCTTTTATGACAATTACTGATGTTTTCACCATTGTTTACCTTAACCCTGACCTCCAGATGGCAGTTCTGCGGACATTAAGGGTCTTTACAATATCATAATTGCTAAATTCCTGGAGTTTTCAACAGACGGATATACTTACGATTTAAAACACACTCGTTGTTAAAAATGAGTGATACGTGAACAATCAAACAAATAAAAAACTTTGTTAGATTAAATTAGATGATGCGTTTTGGATCACTGAGTCATTTACTGTCCCACAGAATAATACTTATTAATTAGTAACTTTCATAAATAAATACAAGCAATGATATGAATCAATTTAAATGAATTGGTAAATTCGTTGAAGTCTTGAAAAATCATTACCTAATAAATATAAAAATAACACAATATACATTCTTAAAAAATATCATTTGACTCGTCATGTCATCATTATTCTACACCCATTTGAGTAATAACAAATAGGCACCAATACCCATATCTGTATATAACCTATACATTATTCACGAACATATTTGAGGAATGAGGGGTCAAACTTGACAATATTAAAAATACTAATAATTTGTTAAAATGCAAAATTACACAAATATTTCCTCAAATATGTGTGGGGGGATTTCTTGTACATATTTACGTAGTTATGTTGTCTACAAGTTGAGTATTTGTGCACAAATTGAAGTTTGTACAGGTAGATTGTAAAATTCAGAGGCGTCTGTAGGAGTAAACACATATTCATTTTTTACGAGAGATTTTTAGTATTTTTTTTCTTAAATTCAAAAAATAAAATTTTTGAAACAAAATTTCTTTTATTGAACTTTTGTGAAAAAAAAATTGAAAAATTTAGTTGAAAATATTAAATTTTTTATTAAAAAGTTTCAATAATTTAAAGGTATTCACAAAAAATAAATTTTTGGAAAATAATTATGGTTCCAGATTGTTTTTATATATTCATCCAATATGCAGGGGCTTTTAACTAGAAAATTTAATATTAGAAATTTTTTGTTTCAAATTATAACATTTCAACTTTATTTTTTGGTATTTTTTTCAAAGAAAAATAATTTTTTTATGAATATTTGTGCATTTTTGAAAAAAAAATTCCCAAAAAATTTAATATTTGAAATTTAATTTTTGAAATTTTTTTCTAAAATTTATTTCTTTTTTTGTGGAAAGCTGAGTACTTTTGAATGTTTTTTTCCAAAAAAAACTGTAGATTTTTGAATTTTTTCCAAAACATTTTATTTTTTGTAAAAAGCTGTGGATTTTTAAATTTTATAACAAATAACTAAGTTTATCAGATTTTTCTGCAAAAATTTTTAATTTTTTTTTATTTTTTTTTATTTTCAGATTTTTCTGCAAAAAAAAGCTTAAAATCAAGCCTCCATTATATTACCATATAAAAACAATCTCGTGGAAGTCCCTGGATATGTATTTATATGAGTTAATGATTTGCCTCCTTCTAATTAAAAAAGAAAAGGATTGAACTGTTGTTAATGTTTCATTTAAAGTCTTGAAACGACATTACATTCTATACGAGTACATATTTATACAAATATGAAATGTCACTCCGGGGAGCCAATTATGGAGACACAGTCATCTATTTTATATATATATAAATGTATTATGTACTTATATTCATTCATACAAACACATCACTAAACAACAGTTGTTCATGTATGTTGTAACTTTTATGAAACTACATTCATACGAGGTCCAATAAATCCTTCTTTTGTAGCAAACATTAACTTGTTTGAAAAACAAGCATCACTCTATTACTAGTAGTAACGAAATAAATAAATATATAATATATTAGTGTTGAGACTCGGTACAAAACCAAGACAGTAAGATGCCTCACCCGACGTGAACGCCGGAACTTTGGGATTTAGCATGTCTTGGAGGGCAAGAGGAACAAGACTTCTCACCCAATGTCGATGCCCTGAAGGGCGTGATCAAGGAGGAATGGTACAATTGTCCTTAGACTTCATCAAGGTCAGCTGGGCTTCCATTCGTCCCCGTTTTTAAGCTTTCATTCTGAATGGAAGGGGATATATAGAATTTTTTTTTGAATTACCAACTTTTGCTTCAAAAGTTTGCCATAAAATGGCACAAAATAAAAGTATGGAGAAGAGAAAACGGCTTTTAAAATTTTCTAATTTTTGTAGCCCCTCACCCTGTATATTAGTGTTGAGACTCCGTCCAAGACCGAATTTTCCATAGGTTCGGACTTAAGTTATTTTTTCTAGCCTTGATATGGACCAATTTTTAGGTCCAGACTGCGAGGTCAGGCCGTAGACTGAAAATTATATTGTTTACAAATAGTGGACCGATTTATTTTTCGATCTCAATGGATGAATCAATTTTCTCCTCTATTCACTTGATTTATGAGTTGTGTAAATATGACTTATCCAATATGTTGAACTTTTTTAATGTATAAATAAAGCCATCAAAAAATGGCATAGGCTGGATTTTAAATGCAACTGATTCAGAATAAACTTTTTTAAAGGACCAAATTAGCCTGGGATGTACTAGAGGGGTTGAACCCCCCTCAACACAATTAAGGAATTTTTGCTTTTTACTAGAAAATTTAGAATTTGACATTTAATCTAATTTTTCAAATTATTTGCCAAAATAATTAATTTTTTGTGAATAGCTATAGATTTTTTTCAAAAAATTCAAAATATGAAAATTTTGTAAAAATTTTTATTTTCATTATATAATTTTTGAATTTTTTTTTTTGTAAAGTGCTGTAGATTTTTGAATTTTTTTCTAATAAATTTTGACATTCAAAATATTTTTCGAAAAAGTTTTTTTTTTGATCGGCTGTCAATTTTTGAATTTTTTTCAAAAAATAATATTCGAAATTTTTTAGAATTTTTTTTTTTGAATAAAATCCCAATACCCAGCACCTCCCAAAATATAGTTCTGCAGGCGGCGTTGATTAGTTTGGACAACTAAAAATCATAACTGTCTAAGACCCATCTAAACCCGAATCTCAACACTGTTGGAGTGCCCTGTAGGATAAAAGTAAATATTTTAGTACTACAATTTATCCATCTGACTTAGGAAATAAATTGTAGTCAATTTAAGTATATGGATTAGGAACAACCGGGAATTTACTCAGGCACACTGATTCCAGGGAATAATCAGTAAAGCATTTGAATCACGTTTCCCTAAAAAAAAAATATATATTTATCATGTTCAAAAGTTTTATGATTATAAAAAGGGGTACCTGGCCTGGGCAAGGTCCTTCATGCAATAGGGGTGTCCGCAGGATTATATCCTACGAGAAGGAGCTTAGTTTTTGGTTTTTTGAATAAAATCTAAAAATTATTTTTTTATTAAATAATTTCAAAATTCAATAGCTATTCACAGAAAATTAAATTTAAAAAAAAATTAAATATGAAATATAATTTCTTTTTTCAAAAAATTTCAAAAATCCATAGTTCTTTACAAAAAATTAAACTTGTTAGAAAAAAATTAAGAAAAAAAATTTGAAATTATAAATACTTTTCGAAACATTTTCGAAAATCCATCATAGCTATTATACGGAAAGTTGAATTTTTGAAAAAAAAAATTGAAAAGTAATTTAATTTGGAAAATAAGCTCAAGTATGAAATTTTTTGAAAAATAATTTATAATAATTTTCCCTAATTACAAGAGTTCCTTGATTTGGAAAAGTGGGGTATAGCCCTTCAGCTTCTCCCAGTGGATGCCCCTTTGAACAAACACTGATTAGTTTATAAAGTGGATTTGCCCTGTCGATGTTTACCACAATTTACAAAACACATTTTAATTAGAATTTTTGTGTTATATTCAGTAAACCCATAAATAAAAAAAATGAGTCCAGACGTCGGTGACCTCTTACTTGGCCTAATAAAAAAACTATATCAGCTCAACAATTGAAATCGCCGTTAGTAATACGCAAAATACGAGTTAAAAGTATTTCATTTAACATAAATTAATGAAAAATGGGCAGTACATCGTTTCCCCTGATTTTTTCTTCTAATTTGTCAACTCGATTCAAATCGACACAACACTAAATTGAAATATACATAACATTAGACCTGTAAACATGATCTGTTCCCGTCCAATATCGACTCTCATAGAAGATAAAAAGATTTTTTAATATTACTTATTAAAAGGAATGATAAAATAGATGGACATTTGAATGTTTTTGACGAAAAATAAATGCAAATGTTGATAACGTATAATGTATTTTACAGGATTAATATAAATATATCAGCTTACTTATCCACAAATCTACTTCCAAGGTCAATAATTTATAGGTGCACCAGGTAGATGTGTTCCCCTTGCATCTGCACCACATAAATCAATCCAATAAACTTCATAACCTCCTAAAGTATTTGTCGTTAAAGTGTTTCATCATCCATAATCACCCCCCTCCATCTTTTTTTTCTCTTTCTAGCTCTTCTTCTTTCTCACCCTTCACTGGCCATGTTGTCTGAGGAATACTTTACCCTTGTTGCATAAACAATAGTGTTGGGTGCTTCGGTCTGAAAAATCTTTCAAATATTAATATTTCTGCAAAAAAATATAAATAATTAAATTTTCTGAGAAAAAATTTCATAATTATTCTTTAAAAGTATATTTTTTATTGTCAAATCCACAGGAATTAATTTTTTAGAAAAGAAAATCAAAAATCTACAGCTGTTCATAAAAAATTAAATTTTTTGGAAACAAATTTCAAATATTCATAGAAAATTACTTAAAAAATTAAATTGAATTTGAATTTCAAAAGGAAAAATTCCTAAATTTTAGGACAGGGCTGTTATATAAACAAACTAAAGGCTTTTGTTCTGAGACAGTTATGATTTTGAGCGGACAGAAAAGATTCTTTCTTTTAAAGAAATTTGGTCTTGACCGATTTTATAACGATTTTTTATGACGTCACTCAAAACCTGTTTCAAAATTGTGAAAATCGACCTACAATAACGTCATAATTATGAATTTAAATCTGTTATGTATAAATAATATTTGTACAATTCATAAATCAGAATGGTGGAGAAAATCGGTCCGTAGATTGAGACCGGAAAAAATGATCCGCGATTGAAAATGGATTAAATTTCTATCTACGATTAAAACAAAAATATTGGTTCAAATCAGGTTGTCAAAAATCAGAAAAGGCCAAACTGAAAATAAATGTGGTCGAACAAACACCTAAAAGCATTAGGGTGATTTTGAAGGACATTTTATCTTTTTGTCTTGGGACTTTTTTATTTATACATGAAATGTGTGATTTCAATAGTTGTATCAATATCATCATTTTTGTTTATATCTAATCTAAAGTAACACAAGATTCAAAATGTGTTTTTCTTACAAAGTCAGTAAAAAATCAATTTAAGAATAAAGTATTATTGATATACATTTCCGTTGTTTTAGATTTCAGTCTTTTAATCTAAAATTTGTTTCCTATTTAAGTTGACTTTGAACAATAACCAGACATATTATTAATTTATAAATGAAAAAAAAACGAGATTAAAGAGGTCATCCTAACCTACCTACATAAATATAATTAATAACTTAGTCTTGATAAGCTAAACTAACGAATATTGAATTATCAATAACTCCCTAAATTAAAATATTGAATAAAAAATGCGAAATTGTTTTCGTGTTTATTTGTTTATACAAAATAATATCAAACATTTATGTTAAAATATTTTTATGTTTTCCCTTCGCATTAATGTACATTAACCGCCTTGTTTTTTGATTAGTCGAGAGACTATTTTTCTATGTGATCCATGGCGATGCTTCGCCAGAACATACTGCCAAAAAGTAGGCGGGTATTTTGTAATGAGAGTGTGTAGTAGTAATTGCACTAACGCAGAAGAGAAAATTATTTGAAGGGAATATTTTATTATATTCTAAAGTATAGCGCCGCCGTTTTTCAGCGTCGTTCCTTTGAATCATTTAATTTTTTTTACGAAAAAAATGAGTTTTCTCAATCAGTAATACAAGTACTTTTGTTGAGTTCGGAAGCGTATATCTGTTGTTCATTGATTATTTGTATAAATGTGATTTAAATACCGCTTCTGCCATTAGTAATTAATAAATAAATAAGGAAACGTTTTTGATATGGTGAGCAAACAAAGTTATCAATCTCCCATCATCATGACCACGACCTTTCACAACTCTTCATCTCCAACCTCGGGGACCTCCAATAATACAAGCAGCATGGTCAAACTCCTTAGTAATAGTAGTGAAAATGAACATTATAGTCGAGCCACTCTGAATAACCATATCCCTGTCCTCTCAGAAGCATCCGGACCTAGTAGTCGATCCGGAAACACGCTCAAGTCAACATTCAGTATTCGATCATTATTGTCCGAGACGGATAATAGTAAGGAGGAGGAATGTGATGGGCCTACTCTGGGCCTAGATGATCCGGACTTTGAGGACGAGGAGGATGAAGAAGAGGACTTTGTCGATGTGGATGGGGATCCTTCGGTCAAGGGTCCTCCAAAAGACGATAATAAGAAGGAGGAACCCCCCGCTGAAAAGGAACTGACCCCGGAGGAAAAGGCGAAATTAGAGGAAAAGAAAAAGAACGAGAAGCCTCCATTCTCCTATAACGCCCTCATCATGATGGCCATTCGAGCCAGTCCTGAAAAAAGACTCACTCTGAACGGGATCTATGAATATATCATTAAATCCTTCCCCTACTACAAAAACAACAAACAGGGTTGGCAAAACTCTATTCGACACAATCTAAGTCTAAACAAATGCTTCATCAAAGTCCCACGCCACTACGACGACCCTGGAAAGGGGAATTATTGGATGATTGACCCCACAGCAGACGACGTATTCATTGGAGGCACGACAGGAAAACTCAGACGACGAAACACATCCGCATCTCGCAGCAGATTAGCCGCCTTTAAACGGAGTTTTGCCCTAGGGTTCCCTCCTCCTGGCTATGGTGCTTGGGCGGCACCGCATCACCACCCTGGAATTCATCATCCAGCTAATTTACCTCCAGGACTCGCAGCAGCTGCTGCCGCTGCAGCGGCAGCAGCCCGCTATGGTGTTTCAAATCCGTCATATGGACTATTTCCATCACTTAAACCACTTTCTTCTACAGACATGAACCATCATCCTCTCAGTGGTTTAATACGGCCTCCCAATAGTTTGTCCTCTGGAGGTTCACCTCCATCTAGTCTTTTATTCCCGCATTTGTCCACATATGGACCCCTTTATTCCGGACTTCGATCCCTTAGCGCCCTTCAACAACAATCGCAACAACAGCAATCACAAGGGAACCTTAGCTCATCACCGCCTATTAATACGTCATCCCCACCGCCAACCAAAGATGGATCCGTGTCTCCACCACGGATATCACCGGCAAGATTTTCATTAGAGTCTAATACATCGTCATGAGTAATCAATCCCCTTTTCGTTCGTTCGTTCTTTCTTTCTTGATTCCATTCTCTTATTATTATTGAATTATAACATATTTTAATATTATATATATTATTAAAATAATTTCAATTACCTAGATCTATTATTATGTAAAAGCGATTATTTTCTTCTTAGGTGCTATTAATTATCAGTTATTTCTCTTCATTATATTATTATTATCTATTCGACGACTCATTTCGTGCCAAATGAATATTATTATTATATTATAATTACTTAATTAATTCATTATTAGGGAATGTATAAAAACACTCCGAAGAAATATTACCCCCATTGTTATGTGATATAAATTATTTGGAAAAAAAAAAATATTATTAATTATAAACTATGATATTTTATTTGAGTCTACTATAGCGCCCGGTAGGTTTGCCATAATTTTCTGATTTTTTAAAAATTAGAGTCTAAGTCGAATACAAAGAGCCAGAGTATGTTTCGTGGTTTTTTTTTGTTTTTTGTTTTTGTATATCCGTCAAAATCGAAGATTTTGAATACATTTATAAATTACAAGATTTACGATTTTTTACTTATTCAATCACACTGACTGACTGAGTTTTTGCTAAGAACAATTTTTTCTTTCTATATATGTAAAACTCTTTAAAATTATATTCATAATTTCCCCAAAAACCATATGGTTTGAACACTTTTTCGATAAGACTACGCGTTTTTAAAGCTAGATTAGGTCATACACAGTAAATAAACTTTTTAATTGTTAATTAGTGATCCATTGGTTATTTGTTTGCATTCACATCCATCAAGTTTCTCAGTCAAAAAAATGAGCAAACTTTCATAATCAAATGCTGTTATGTACGTCCTTTTTGGGGACTGAATTCAGTCTGGGTTCAGTTCCGTCCAAATATATGCATATATGTCCAAAAAAGTGCAGTCTTCCATCAAAGACTGAACTTTTTTTTTTTTTGTAAATCCGTTCTAGTACTACGGACAATATAGGCCAGTATGACTGTTAGACTGGAGCGAATAAATAGAGACCAACACAACACTATTATCAAATTTGATACGTATAGGATTATTGGGTTAAAACACAGGCAAATTTAGGGAAGGCTGTGGGTGGACTATAGAATGACTATAATTTGTTTTACCATGATAAACCTTCTTTAATGACAAATTTACCTTCTGCCTTGCCTTTAAAAGGCATGGATTACCTATGTGTACATCGGTATGCGTATAGGCAGTCAAACACAGTCGTTAATATTGCCTATCCATGCGGCAGGAAGAATATTTAAGAATACAAACCATAAAAATACGCTGGAAGATGGATCATAGTGTCTCTCTCATAAGTGAAGTAGTATATTTAACAAAAATACTTTATTTTTTTCGTAATAATATTTTAGCAGAGAATTAAAAAATACCAAATACTAAAAAACACAAATGATTTTCACACTCCAATGACTTTGTCTTGATGAAATGGGGCTTTATATATAAATAATAATGGATACATAAACATCTTTTAAAACAAAAGACCCCGCAGATTGTGATGTGTTCAATGTGTTTGTTTTTTGTGTGTCTTTTTGCCCTTATGTATTGATGGATCTTTAAGTGATAAAATAAATTCACAGAGAATCATTCAACTGAGACACTTTGTTATAAATTAGGGTGGTTCTTTTATTGACTATTTCTGACTTTCTATAACGATTAGTGGGAGAGGGAAAAGTTATACTCTGTTTTAAGGATGTAATGAAAAAAAGCAAAAATGAGTTATTTAGTCAATAAAGTCTAATTAACTTTTAATTATCTCCCTTATTTACAAAATAATCATTTTGATAGACATTTTCTTCCTCGAAATTCGGAAAAAAGTTGAAACACACACCTCCCTAATATATATGTACATGTCCTCTAGAAGAATTGACGTGTATGTAGATGGTAGATGCGATGTCAACAGTCAAGAATGTTGCAGAGTGTATAAAAGATATTTACTAACTACGATTGTTGATTTTAATTGGGGAAAGATGGACTCTAAAATCATGGTCAAAATAGTATTTTATCATATACAATTTTTGCCCTAATTTTTTGTATGCGAGAGCATATTTTAAGTACTTAAGAAGGAGAAAATGTAGAGTTCTATTGACTTGAACCGAGTTGAGCTGATAAAATAGAAAGAAACATTATTAAATAGTAACGTTTGATGAATGGCCTTATATTATTTCTGCAAATTAGTTTTTGCTTCCGTTGTACTAATGAGCTATTATTTTACAGTAACTGTGAGATCGTCCAATTCGTTACAAAACCGTGTTGTAAATATTTTAATATATCTCCTCAGAGGTTTGATAATCTCATTAGAATGTGTGATTGATTAGGAAATAAATCAGTTAGGGACAGAATCACAAAACTCAAAACATTAAGATGAGGTTTAGTGATAGAAATTGGATTTTTTTTTTAAATTGAAAAATAGACTTTTTAGATGAAACGAATCCTTAACTTTTCGAGTCAACATTAGACTGAACAAAAAAATGCATGAAAAAATTTATTCTAATAATCAACAATATAGTGAGTCGAAGGAGACTTTTTATTAGTGATTTTCTTTTGCCAGTTTGATTTTTATCACTGAATCCAAACACATAAAAGGTAATATTAGTGCGTTAGGGCTAAAAATTGAAGTCCTATAATTTTTGCTTCAAAATCATATCGATCATAATTAATTTTTTAAAGTCCTATTTTGATTTTTGCGAAATTTCATGTGGTATTGTTGTGTTGTTTCGAGTTTCGTCGAGTTTGAGTTTTTCAGAATTTTAACATACAATGTTAAAGTCATTTTTCTTTTTTGAACAATTATTTTCAAAAAATTGTAGGGTTAAAGGTTGAGTTATAGTCAAATTAAATACTAATTGATACAATTTGCAACCATTCATATAAGAGACATTTCTTTCTAGCTCAACTTTTTGAGGGATCTATAGAAGTGCCTACAAATAGTTTATAATTAAGATGAGATCTTAGTTGTTAAGTAAATTTAAGTGTTAATATTTATTCATATTGTTATCTTTATTGCATCCTTTTCTGCAGAAAGAAAAAAATGATCAAAATCAGTTGGTAATTAGCCAATTATTCTCAACAATGGAAATATTATTTAAAATCTATTTGTCGAGAATCTTTCACATCTTAGAAACAAGAACTAATTTGAACTCAACCAATCAACGACGTTCAGAGCACTGATTAGGAGAAATAACAAGAAAATCGACAGCTGACAATAAAATACATTATAAATTTATATGTAACGCTGTGTGCCAATTTTTAATATTATCAACTTTGTGCATAATCAGGTGTGACCCTAGGGTATGGGCTGGGGTGGCTGTAGCCCCCTACAAATGAAGGAATTTTTGCTTATAGCTAGAATTTTTTTTTCGCCATTCGGCAAATTATGCATCAGAGCAAAAAATGTAATATTTGAAGTTTTTTTTTTCAAAAAGTTTAACCTTTGAAATTTTTTAGGAATATCTGTAAATTTTTGAATTTTTTTCCAAAATATATAATATTTGAAATATCTATGGAATTTTGTAATTTTTATAAATTGCCATATCTGATATTAAAACATCATCAAAAAATGTCTTTTATGAACATTTCCTAGTCCTTAATATACGGGCAAAATCGAAGAAATAATTTTTGAGGGTCCCTTAAGGCTCGTGGAAGGGGGGGGGGAGTTTTGAATATTTTTTTCCAATTTTCCAAACTTCATTTCTTTTTTTCCGACTCAAGTATAATATGAATTTAAAAAAGGAAATATGTGTCATTTCATTTTTTTAACCTTTGTGTCGTCCATTTGACTCGTTTTCAACCTAAAAATTACTTTAATACCTTATTGATTTTTTTTTCACACTTTAAATTTCTTTACTTTTCATAAATAGATTTCAACATTTCATATTGTCTGATTAAATTCTTGCAAGAAAATACCTTTGTAAAATCATTGTCTTACAAATACAATAAAGGATATTACATGTTTTTATATAAAAAATCAAAAAACAACTATAAATCGAATTAAATATTGGTAGATATTCTTGCATAGACTAAATATGATCATTTTATGAAGACATAGTTCTTGAATAAGAGCATTGTAATGAAAGAAACAGCAGATAAAATTGAAAAACCGCGGCAGGGTTTAATGACATATCGACTTCATTTCCCTAGACGGTATATAGTTTAATAACTTTCTTTTAAGGATTTAATATATCTAAATAGTCCTTTATATGGAAATAAAGGTAATTTTAGTTCTTCAAAGGACCTATACTTCAATATTATTGACAGTTAGTCTGTCAATAATCCAAAACAATTTATCAAGTGTTTTGTATCTACGAGCGTGGTCTGAAATGTTTCTAACTTCAACAGATAGCAGCACCCGTAAATAAATGATAATCACAAAAAATACTAAAACTTAAAAAATTTCTTGTATCTTATTCAGGGTGGAAACTTTTTGGATAGCCCTGTATTACTCCTTGGAAGGGGGGAGGGTGATCCGGTGGCAATAGCCATGGATCTAAGTAGAAAAAAGAATAATTATAAATTAAAAGGGTGTTGACCAAATTTTAACATATTATAACATATATTTTTGAGTATTTTGGATACGAAATTATAAAAAAGAATCAAGTATACATTTTTATTATTATGATCAAGTCACGACTCAACGCATATATATGTTTTTCTGTACTACATAGTTGGTGAATTAACTCTTATTATAGTACACTCACTCCTATCAAAAGTAGGTAGTACTTTAACCGTTTATTATTAGAATGGACTTCCATATTATTCATAATGTAATATACATATATTGTATACATAACCACATAAAAACATTTTGAAAAGATATGTTGTATCCACATATATACATACATATGTGGATACAAGTCACAAATCTGCTCTAAAGAAAGAAATAACATTTATACATAACATTATATATATTAGGGTGAGCATAAAGATCATCAAATTCTTAAACTATGAGGATTTTTCTGTGGAAAAGGGTGTTGAGTTACTCTTTGAAAAAACTCACTTTGATATTTTTGACATAAAGTTTATATTCAAAGCCTTATTTTTGTAACAATCTTTTTCCAAAAGACGTAATATATTACTAATTTCCAATATTGACAACATATTTTCATTTTTTGACAAAAATAAACACAGTCTTTTTGATAAATTTGATCAAAAAATTTAAGTCAGAGGGGGAAAATGTAACTATACCCACAAACACATCTTTTTTAGACAGGCCTTGAATAAATATTGACCAAATTAATAGGAACAAATTTAAAGTTAAGTACTGAAATGTTCCTTTTTCTGTGGAAAATATTTAAAGAACATATTGTCATGTATGAATTGGACAAAGCTAATGATGAAAATTTAGACTTTTTAATGATTCTATCCTCCATTTTTTGTAATACACATTAAATTTTCAAAGAAATGGTAATAATACTTTATAATTCCCCCCCTCTCCACACACACACACCAAATCTGATCCTGCGGACACCCCTGCGAAAATATCACAATTTGTATTCATCAGTTTTATATTTGTGATGTATACCGGTTCCTCGATAAAGTTCAAGATCTGGTTCTTTCATATCTTTTTTCCTTTGAAATAGTTCATAAGTCATACCAATTACAAATTGAAGGGATTAGAGGGTGTTTGATCTGATTCTATGACGTCATCACCGAGACTTCTTTTATACCTTAAATCCTTGTTTCCTCACTGTAAATCTGAATGAAGGAGAGAGCCCACTATGTATATAAGAGCTGAAGTTTCATTCTTTTTGGTTTAGGGCGAGTGGTTTGATTTGAAAGACCCGGTTCTTTTATATATTTTGAAAAACTGTTCGTAAGCAATCTGAGTTACCTCAATTTAGGGGCTTACAAACCTATTTGGACCTGCAAGCCGTGGCATCACACGTTGTTATACTGTTTTCCCGGTAAAACTCCGGGGTATACCCCTATGGGAAAAATATATCGGAAAATATATGCATAAATCCTGCATTTATTATTTCTAAAATATATAAGTTTTGTTTAATCTAATTAATAAAGCTATGATTCTGAGTTTGATAATTAATATTGGTCTGATGAGGACTCATTTTAAACAAAGATCCTATTAAATAAAGTAAAGGGACTTTAGATGAGGTTTAGCAAGGAGTGTGCGTGTAGGTAAAGGACAGCCAGATGGCGCTCTATGGACTTAAGTACTCCGTGGCTTATCACGTCTGAGCAATACTGGATACTGCCGCTAATTATATATAATTAATAAAATGTTAGCTTGTTTATTACTTACTATTAATTTATGATGATTATAAAAAAAAAAAAAATATGAGATTTGAGAATTGTAATTGTTATTTTTATTTAAATTCAACAATCTTTAAGATTATAACAACATTTTAAATTTAAATTAAAAATGTTTCCCTGAACAGAACAGAGTACAAAAAAAAATTAACAAAAATGAAGTTGATTTGGACAAAATAGTAGGGAGATTATTAGCCTCACCCTAATATACGTATATAGGACAATATATGTATTAATAATAAAGTCATATTTTTTTCTCTGTTAGAGGCGTGAACTACAATATTGATATATTATGTTGTATATACAATATACATATATGTACGTTTAGAAAGGGAGAGAGAAAAAAATAGCAGTTGTTTCATAATAGATTTGTACATTTAACATTATGTATGTAGTATTATGTTAGGAGGTAATTAAGAAATTTATGTCCTCGGAGTGGGACGGAGAACTGAGTAATAACTAATAAGATGGTGATGACGTTGTTACGCCTTTTCCATTCTACTTAAATAGCACTAAAAATATGGAGAACAACGGTAACTATAAATTGTACTGTAGATTTTTCCATATTATGAGTAATCTCTTATTTATTTTGAATCGAAGGATTTTTCTGCTGCGTATTGATGGCAAAACGATTTTGAGCAAGTTTCAGCCTTTAAAGGTTATTTTTAGTCCTCTAAAACCAGTGCCATAACAGCATTGGGATATGACTGGTTGACTAAAATATTGTTGTCAAATTTGACAAAAAGAAAACGTTTTTCTTCAAAAAGAGCCCCCCTAAAAAAAAACTTTCGCCTTAAACTATTTTTCCGAAAGACATTTCTTCTTAATACCCATTTTGCATCAAGGATATTTCAGGTTAAAGTATAAATAAATGAGGTTCACACGTCTTTATTGTTTATTTTTGGTTGACTTTGAGCTTTTTAATCAAAATAGGAAATGTTGACAACTATAAAATGCATAAAATATCTGAGTTTTTTTTTGAATAATGAAAGAATTGTGTCCCAAAATTTCAAACAAAGGTACTATCAAAATCTCACTATGTAATGAGTTCGAACCAGAGACGAAATAGGTGATAAATATTTCATTTCAAGGCAAAATATCCATCAGAGAAAACGAATCTAAGTCGAAATCTCCTATGGCAAAATATTCTGAGGCAAAACAGTTGAAGGTGAAAGTACAGGGCACCCTGCAAGGGGTCAGTTTGAGTAAATTGAACCCTAAGGATTGTTATAACACATATCAGAGTATTCTCTACTTTTTCTTAGAGTTACGACATTATATACAATCTGACTACCCAATATCAGTACTCTCATGGAAATGATTCGTTGAGCCCTTGAAATATCAGTTTGTCCAAATGAAATTTGGTAAACAGTCAAATGATGCTATATTTTACTATTATAACTCAAAATCGTTGGAGGCCACCTTGGCCTCTATTCGGAGCCTGTAAACATTCACGATATACCCATCGTGCATGAAAGCCCACTTCCTCTCAGCCGCGGCCGTTAGGTCGTCCAAATTCCTGTGGTATGTCTTCCAGACCTTCCGCTCCATACCTCGTAGTCTAGTTGCCAAACATATTTCTCCCCCTAGTAGTTTTCATCAATCCAAGGCTTGACTTTTTGCAATTAGGAAATTGGACTTGAACAGGATCTATCCCACTTTGTCTTATGGACTCTTCAATTGCTTCTTAGGATTTTGCCACAAATATAAAATTTGTGCAACGATACCTCTTCTGTAAGATTCTGATCCCAGAATGAGGATAAAGCAAGCAAGTTACCTTCAATTAGCTAATAACCAAAAGTGCAGATTTTGAGCAGCACACTGTAGTAACTGGCCAAGGAATTAATGTTCTCTTTTTTACCGCCCATACTTTATAATTTATGTTGACCTTGTTCTGTAGTTCCTGTTGTCAATTACTAGAGTTGTAGACTGAATGTACCTACAACAGTAAGCGACCTATTTCCTTTTTATATATAAATTATGATAATTCCTCCTGATCTAGCTACTATATATTATATAAATAAATTCTATGCTATAGAAACGTCTGAGTGATATGAAGTTTTTATCAAACACGGATCCTTTGATCTTTTTTGTATCATTGTTTATAGGATACGAATGATTTAAATCCTATTATTGCATAAATGATGGAATAATTAAATAGAATTTAAAATAAAAAAATGATAAAACACCAAAATTAATTATTGAATAATTTTTCTCACAATTGAGCCTGGATTATAGTACTTTTTTTTTTCTTCAAGGAATTACATTATTGTCAATTGATCTCACCAAATTAATCTGATTAATCCTTTGGAAGCACCGCAAATTAATATATCAAAAACTCATCCTCACAAGTAAAGAAATATAAATAAATAGACTTTACTTGAAAAGTCCATATTGGGGTGAATTAAAACCTTATCAATAAAGGAAGGCTTTATACTTTATCTAACAATCTTGGCTATGTCAAAACATCCCTTAAATTTGATGAAAAAATATTTGAAGGACTTGAATTTGACAATAAAAGATTGGGCTCTATGCATATTCTATGAGCTTTCTATTTTTCGCGATTTTTATTCAAACTCTCAAAATATATCTTGTTTGATTCTTTACTTTGTATAGCGAATCATTTGTGATCGTTCTCTTAACCGTTTTTATTTCCTTTCATGGGAGTATCGTCATTCCTTGATAATACTCAATGGCTACCACCTACCTACCTGGTCGTCTGCAGAATATATTTACATACTTTGGTGTAGAAGGGGAGAAGGTTGATTCTAATCTTATAAAATATACATATTTATTTCTCGTCACTTTTCTATCCATTATTTGGTTAATGAAAGATTGCATTAATTATTAAATTATGAAGACCTCTCATTTATTTCAGATACCCGTAACCATATTTGTAGCCTTTTTTTTTTTTTTTTTGTATTTTAACGAATTAATTAATGAAAAATGGACTGAATACATATTTATAGATTTGTATTATAAACGTATATACATATATGTTTAAACTCAAGATCACTAAGGAGATTATAACTATATATACGTATATAATAAATATTGGTGTTGGATTAGTTTGCAAGTTCGGTCGAATTCGAATTTTTGAGTTTTAGATTTAGTCGAGTTCGTATAATGAACAGGGGTCTATTAGTCCTTGATAGGCCCCATTGTAACCGAATTTTCCTGTCTCGTCCCTATTGGAGGTCCTTAAAGAATGTTCTAAATTTTAAAACAACCTCTTTATAAGATATCATTTTCATTCATGTTATATTAAAGTACCGCATTTTATCAATTGAACTAGTTAAGTAGAACATTAAGAAACCCCTCAGAAATCCATTATCTGTAACGAATTTATTCATTTATATTTTTTTCCACATTAATGTTTATTTCCTGAGCAATCAAAACAGTGCTTACACGATGATTGGACTCGACGATTTCCATTATTTCATCCACATTTCCGACATTTTCCCTTCCAGAGCATGGTGCATCTCTAAAATCAAAATTATCTTAACAGAATCTACGAAACAAAAATTGGTACCTAAACCATAAACACTATTCATGTTTTCAGCAGCCGTCTTACGTTTTCGCTTTATTTGAAGAAAAACTGTCCAATATGGCTTGTTTTTTCTTTGCCCCTGTCCATTTTGACGCGACCTCAAACAATACTAAAAAAAAGTATCGAAAACTGTTTCAAAAAATGTGTTTTTTTAGTACAAGAAATTGTCATTCTTACTAAACTCAGGGTAAATTGCATATATCCCTGAAAGTGTGATATGCAGATTACTAAAGCCATCTATTAGTGAATTTCTACATATGCAATGTGGACAGAAATTTAAAAAAATTAACTGTTTTTATGTTGTCAATTGATTTTCTTCCTTATCATTATTTTTGAATTGTACAGAACATTTAACCTAAAATGAAATTATTGTAGGTCGACGTTCACAATTTTAAAACACACATGACGTCATCAACAATTTATTTTTAGAATTGGTATAGATTTAATATCTAATGAGACCGATTCTGACCAAATTTTGTCTTTTGGAAAGATTGGAACCACATTTCTCTTGGGAGATCATACGGGCTAAGACCAATCTTTGATTTTCAGACCGAAACCCAACACTAGTATATATATATATATTCAAATATAAGAATGACATAATTCCTGTCTTTACAAAACACACTCAAAAAAATATTGTATTGAATTCATTATGTACGAATATTGTATGTATGTAAAATTGAGAATTTATTCGGTAAGAAAATAAAACAACAAAGAAGAAAGAAACGAATGAAAAACTCCACACAAATCAATAATAATAACAAGAATCTTCGTTTTTGTAATTCAAAATAAATAAATACAAATATTAAGGTTTTTTTGACAGAGTGGAAGAATCCATCTTCTCAGTTCTCACCTCCCATGTCGTCTTCAGGTTCCTCTTTTTTTTGCTCACTCACTGCTCCTAGCTCTCTAGTACTATTCATTGAATATATACGTATATACATGGTAATTTATTGAGATTGAATGGGATGTATTGTTAGGGAAATTGGATATTTTAATTGATAATATTAAAAAAAAAAAAAAAAAAAAGAGGTGAAATGAGTTGGTAGTTTGAATACATCTTCATATTTTGAAAAAAAACTTTGTCTCCATTGTATCTAACAATCCTTACTTTTACCAAAAAAAAAACAAATAAACACAGCCCTAAAACATTTTCTTTTTTGCGAAATTAAATTACAACTGTCTATTTGTCATTTCGTGCATCAGTGGGTCTCTGTGTGGCTGGATGTAGTAGACCACTGCACAAATTTTTCAGAATAAGTATACTATTTTTCTAAAAGAAACCTTTCGTAATGGGTATCTCCCGTTGTAAAATTGTGATGATTGTACACTAGATGGTGTTAGAACACAACATTTCGTACTACAAAACTTTATAGACACTTTTGTGATTGTTTGACTGGGTAAAGTTTGAACTTGCATCAAAGATGGGCACAAAAAAAAAAAGAGAAAACACGCCATATTTAAAAGTTTTTCTTCGAAGAAGGCGAAAATGCAAGCCAAGTGGCTAAAAATGTGAAGAGTGTTTATGGTCTTGATATTTTAACAGACAATCATACTTAATTACGGTTTCATCTTTTCTGTTCCAGTAATTTTTTAAACACTGCTTTGATTGCCAAGGAGATGTAAATTAATGGAAAAATAAATTCCATTTAAAATAATGGATTATCTTTTACTGCACCTAATAAAAGTGTTGAGACTCGGTCCAGTACATATTTTTCTTTCAGTTCGGTCTTAAGTGATTTTTTCTATACCGTTTTTTTTTTCAGTCTCACTTTACGGACCGATTTTTTTCGGCCTCATATATTAAGAGATATCATTTTTTTTTTCTAGATCAACTGTCATTCATTTTTTTTTTCAAAAAATCTCAAAAAAGTACAAGATAAGTTATAGAAGAAATACTCAATACATATAAGAGTCCGGTGGATCAAAATTAATCCGAGCTATCTCTGTTTAAACTTTGTATAACGTCATTGTACTTGAAATAACATATGATGTCATGTTATTAACAATTTATCTATAAAATCGGTCTGGAATTTGAATTGTATTCCCTACCAAAGCATACTTACTAGTTAGAAATCAAATTAGTCTAAAAGTACTCCTTTTTATGTAAAAGCTAAGGAAACTTCTAGCATTATATAAGTATTCTAATCCTATTTATCATTACACAATAAGATGTGTAGTCAATTTCCAAAGGCAGTGACATAATAATTTAGAAACCTCTTATAAAGTGTTTTCACAACGTTACAAATATCTATTATAATTGATGGATACACTATCAATGGGAATCAAAGTTAATATTTGTACAACACAAAATGTACAAATTTCAAATAAATATTCTTGCAATTTCATTAAATTCCTTTCAAAATGAATAAGACTTGCAATAAATTCTACTTGACTCCAATGATAAACAGTAATATTTGAATTGAATTACCATAATATATAATGAAAATCCCTAGGAATTTTTTTTTGATCGATTAAGGACGAATAAAGATGAACCATTTGAAAGAAATATTGCATTTATTCCATTCTAATAATTAATTTTGATCTACAATAAGGAAATAAGATTGTACGTATTTGATGTAATTACAGTTTTTTAAAGCATTATAGAGTGTGGTATCTTATAAAACTAGGGATTGGAGGGATCCATTTTTCATTGATAGTAAGGCTTAAGTCCTTATAATAGTTGACTGTTTTCCTTATTACTTTTTGAAAAAGGGTTACTACACTTAGTCTCACAAAATGGCCGTCATCAGCAATGCTGACGTCATGTACAAACACTCTAATGTTTTTACATAGAATATAAATGATTAGTTATACAAAAATGAGGCCCTGTACAACCGCTTACGTTTGAGCAGTTACTACGAATCTCCCCCCCTCCCATTATAGATAGATAAAGATGTTGCTCCCTTGGGGAGAGAGATCCATTAGTGCATGAAATCTACGGTTTATTGTACACAGTATTATATTATGCACCATGCTATGAACTATAAGGGGGTCACGAAGACTCACACATAATAAATATGTCGACATTATAGGTATACACAAAAAAAAATCAGCCCTGAATTCGACTCAGGAATTTCAACTATGGCTGAGGAGAAGAGAGGCTGTGAGTGGTGAAGGCAAAAAAAGAAAAAAAAGGATGATTATGTTTTTTCGTACCGGTAAAATAATAATAATAATATAACAAGAGAATCTCAGTAATTGAATTTGAATTCGTTCCGGATTTCATCCGACATATGTGTAGCTATATTATTGTATGTACACAAGAAATTCTTTATTTTTTCTTTTTAATTTTACAAACGTTATTCTTTTTTATTTATTTTTTATTTTCATTTTTTTAAATGGTTAAATTAAGTTTTTATTTTTATTTTTTTGGTGTGATGTATTAGTCAACTCGTGGCAGTTGAAGTAGGATAGACTAAGAAGGATTGCAACGCTTTTTTTTATTGGCTTCGTTACTCGTATAGGGTTTGACATGGACTCGCCTAATTTTAACATAACATACCTAAATATGAATGATATTGTTTCCATCTTTTAATGTATGATTTTAAATAAATGCCTGCAAGATTTAATTCCCTTCCTGGAAAATCCTTTTAGATTAAAGAAAGCAAGAGTTTATTTTACTATTTTTAGTTATGACTACTCAGGAAGCAAGTTTGTGGTATGAGTAGAGATGAAATGAATGTAATGAGGCTCAGCATCGAGATTGTGAAAGGTAAAGCACAATCAGTGAGCGCTCTAGAGACTAAAGTACTTCCTCCTCATCACGCCATGTTTTTTTTCTTCTAAAACTCATATTCTTCTTCTTTCATTCCTGGGGAGAGAACATATAAGTGTTGAGTTGCTACGTATGGTTTGGGGATAAAAAACGGTAGGTAACCAAGGCGTCTGCAGGAGGTGGGCAGGAAGGGCTGTGCCCCCAAGGAATTTTTGCTTTTTACACCGAAAAAGGGATAAAAAAAAATCTGGTAACACCGAGGATTTGTTGGGGAGTTAGCTTTTAAATTGTTAAAGGAAAATTTGTCTTTCAGCCGCTGTTTAATTTCTACAAATAATGCAGGTAATCAACAATTCACAGCATAATTAAAGAGAAACAGACTGCATTATTCCAAAAATAATTATGCTTAAAAATACTTTAACCCCTCAAAAACAGTATTTATCCATTATCTCGCAAAACCCAAATTACCATAGATTTGATTATTCAATTGCGATTTAAATTTAATCACATTCATTAGCTTTTTTGATGTTTGAGAAAAGGTGACTGTTGCAACCCAGCTCGGTCTCCCCTATTACAAATACAAAATAACCTTTGGCTTATCAAAACAGCAATACAATAACAAAACACATTCCAATCTCCTCACTCTTGCTCCATTTCCTAAAATGAGGGATTCGTTTGTAACTTCTAGTTTGTCCTATTGTGTAGATATTTGAGTGGTTTTTTTTTGTCTTTCATTCGCTGTCAAATGAGAGGAAGGTAATGATATCAGTTAGTTAGGAGCAAAAGCGTTTGGGATCTCAGGAAGAAGGTAGAGGGGAAGTACTATCATATAAATAACTTTCTCTACATATATTATATGAAGAACCAAGGTAAATATTATATAGGTATATATTAGTGTTAGATTCGACTATTACTCGAACTCAAAAAAGTTCCACTATACTTGGTAGTGTTGAGACTTGGTCCAAGTAAAAAAAAAAAAAAATCAAATTCAGTCTTGAAAGATTTTTTCTAGACTGATTTGGATCGATATTTCGGTACAGAGAGCGATTTTATTCCGTAGACTAAAATTAAATCTTTTGACAAATCTTAGAGGGATTTTTTAGGTCTCAATCTATGGAAGGATTTGCTTCCTTAACCTGATTTATGAGTTGTACAAATATGGCTTATGCAACAATTTAGTAAAAATATAATCTGTTCCTACTATACTGATTTATAATGAAAATATGAGTATTTTTTCTAGATTTGTGCAATACTCTTGAAACATATCTCATTTAGCTTAACAAACAATCGATATTTTTAGAAAATAAATCCAAGGACCCATTTAACATTTAGTTATTCACCATTCATTTATGGAATTGTTTAAGACCGAATTTTAAATGAGAGATATCCAGACCGAATTTTTGTATGAGATCGGACCATACCAAACTTCTTTAAATGACCGAATTAGAGCCCAATACTAAAATACTAAAACTAAATTACATGCACGATTAAATTTGGAAATAAACCAAGATCCTTTGTATTTTTCCTTCATCTTTCTTCATACAGTCGACTCTTCTATGATTTAAAGCAGCTGACTAGTCGTATAATATACTGGAAAAGGACAAAACGAGTCAGCTGAATGAAAGGAACAAGCAAATGAAAAGAAAAAGACATTATTCACTTAAAGTTAGATATTTTCTATCTAATATAAATTTATTGACATTTAAATTAAGTTGTTAAACTGAATTTCAGCTCTTATATGTTTAGCTTTATCATTTGGGCTATTTCATGCCCAATCAATGACATTTATATTGATTAATTATCCATTTATTGTAAATTTTAATTAATCTCAAAATGATAACCAACAGTTGCCACAAAAAAGCAGTTGGAAGTAACTCAACAAGCTGGATGTGATAAATTTCACGAGCTTGTCCTATATATATATATATATTTTTTTTTTTTTGAAAACATTACTTTACTTGAACCCGAATGATTCGAGTAATAATGATTCGTCAAACTTCTATATGTTATCACTACTCATTGAAAAGTACTAAACTATACACGGACACTATTTTTTTTTAATATTAAAAGAAGAGTTAATGAATGTATTACAAACTACATTTTATCAAAAACTATTATTCGAAAATTTGGATATTGTCTTAACACGAACAGGCCGATTCGACGCAGAGTTCAAAAACATGAACTGGGACGAGTTTGAAAGTTTTGAATCGAATTCAAAATATATACATAAATATATGGACATATTGTAACTTGTACAATCATGTAGTACAAGTTAAAAAAAAAGAGTTATAAAACCAAACATTTAACTTATAAACCAACTTTAAATTGATGTTATATCCATTTCATTTTAATCCATTAAAATTACGCATTTATTACGCACTAGCAGAAGTATTCAGCTTTGTTTGAGTTATACGGCGTCGACAAACACACACACGTACTTTACTTAAAGAATATAAATATGTACTCTCTATTTTTTGTTAATATGAGCACACTAATTGCTCCATTATTATTTCTTAGATCATGTTGTTACAGAGGTCTTGGACATTAAGCGCACACTCAATGATGAGGCCTCAACATACAGATAAATGGACAAACTTTGCTTGATCAATAATGATTTCTGAGATATAAAACTGTGGCAAGTTGAACTATATAATTTATCACAATATACTTATGAGTGAGTAATTTTCATTCAAAAAGTCATAAATATCAAAATTAATATATCGACTATTCATACATAGGTCATTCAATTAAAGCAGTTTTACAATCTGCTTAAGCATATAAATAGCATAATATGCACAACACTGTTTGTCATGATACTTTGTGTATAAATCCAAAATATTTTACATAGAAAATGATATTCAAGACATTTTCATCAACATGAGTAGCGAAAAAGAAAAAAATAAATATTTATAAGTCTTCATCATTGACACATTAAATTATATATACAATTTATGTAAATATGACATACATAAGATATAACAAATCACGGTTTTTATTCGTATTTAGTACTCTCTTGAGCTTTAAGTAGTGATAGATCCGGCTCACAAACCTATAGTTTGTACTATAGCCTTATTTTATGGTTAACACAGTGATCTGATGGATTGTGGGTCTGAACCTCTAAAAAACTAGTTATTCTAGTACAATTTTTTATAAAATCATATTTCTTAATCAACAAAGATTTCGTTGCCGCCCTTCTGTTGACTTCCTAACTAGCTAATAGCTATAGGTCTGCCTCAACTCCTTCCTCTCATGTATTACATAATGCTGTTTTTTTAAAAAGGAAAATGAGATAAGAAAGAACTTAATTTCCAGCTTATTCGAGGAACGAGGTCAGACCTGGGTCATAACTCTTAAAATTGCTGGTGACCTGGGAACCATATGCACAGCATATATACAGTATATTTTATTGTTTGCTGACGATATTTTGTCATCTTTTCTCTTAATCAGCGTTTTGAACGTTGATTGGTTAAACTATAATTAGTTTTTGTAGGCTTTACTCAATTCCCTATAATTACTCAACAATAATTGGGAAGAATTGGCTAACTACCAACTAACTTTATGCCCTTTTTTTGATTGTTTCTTTTCGGAGGAAAGGTTGAGTGATACGATAAAGGGTAAAACCCCAATTAACTGAAAATAACCTGGAACCGTAATTTAAGGATCTGTTGCATTCTAAGTCATGACATCATTTTATTCTTAAATGAAAAACCTTCAAATACAATAAAGAACGATTTTGAGCATCCAACACATCCCTACAAAAGGGGACGTGAATATTAAATATTATGGAAATTTAAGTTGAATACACATATAATAAAAAAGAAGCCTTTTGAACTTTTGAAAGGCTTTTATTATATCTATTTATTTATTCCAAGCCTTTAGTATCATGTTTCTTAAATTATTCAGTTCTTTACACTAGAAAAAATAAGAGTAGGTCGATAAATAAACAAATAAATATCCTAATTATACTTAAAACTAGCCAAATAATCATTTATAATCGACGAGGGGGGAGATCCAATGAAAAGAACGTCAAGTCATTATTCTATATATTTATATTTACTCTCCTGTGTGTATACAAATATTATGAAAAAATAAAATAAAAAGAGAATCCGCGAAATAAGAAACGTAGAGGAGAGAAAAAATCATTCCACTAATCCCCGCCTCCTCTCTCTTTCTTTCTTTTCTCTATAGTAGTACTACTAAATGAACTTTGCTTTGCTTGTTCACAACTTGAAGAAGAGAAGAAAAAATTTGTTTCCTATTATGTATACATATATATATATTTTGAATATAATCTTTTTAGCTTTAGGGGAAAAAGGAGAGAACATAAAAATATTTATATACAGACATATTATGTTGTATGTATGTAGGTACATAACAAAATAATAATAAATTATGTACAACGTCTCAAGCGCGCGCCTTTTCTTCAAGTCAGAGCGTCTTACTCAGTACTCACACGCACTCACGTACTAACTCAGAGTACCCATCAAATAAAAGGAGGAGCCTTTTTGATTGGTTTCATTCTTCTTTTCTCTTCTCCTTTTGATGATGACGATGCGATGATGAAAACCTGTTGAATAGGGTGCTCTAATGAAGTTACGTTTTTTCTTCTCCTTTGATTGCTCTTTCCTTCTTCCCCTATTTTGTATTTGTATTATAAATAAATTGACAAAAATCTCCCTTTGCCAAATAATGCTTCATATTTATATAATACATAATCAACATCAAATAAAATAGAACGTCTAAATTCCCATTTTTTATTTTAAAATTTGATACTTCTCTATATTTATAAAAACCGTGTATGCATTAAAATATATCACAGTTTCGTTTTTCAGGGTTAACTGGTAGACAGGTGAATCAATCAGTCCTTAATTTTGGAAATTGCTACTTAACTTCCTTCTTGAAAAAATAGATTATTATACATCTTATGGATCCTCTTGTATAGATTTGAATATCACTCAAAATATATGGTCCTAAAAAAAAGCTTGATTTCAAGCAACTTTTACCATTATTTGATTTAAGGGCCTTTTATGACCACAAGCTAGTGCTACAAAGTCTAATTAGGTTTTTAAACTCAGACTTGTGTTGTCTTAAGTTGATCAAGTTGAGTCGAATCGAACTTTTAAACAGTTAACACTGTAAGTTATTTGTATAATTTTTTCCAGGAAATCGCATTTCAATAACCCCCAAAAACATTACAGTCAAAGAAACGACGTCATATTAATGCTACATGTGCCGTGACCTCTTGTCCATCACCAGCGGATACATCCTATCATAATTTACCAAAGGATTCTTCATTAATCCGAAATCGGGGGAAGGACTGAAAAAATAAAAGACAAGTCCAATCCAATAAAATCTTGCATCTGCAGCAATCAATTCAGCCAAAACTGTTATGAAAGAGATATCCGTAATGAATTACTTGGAATAATATCGCGAAAGTTCCTCAAGAAAGGATCGCTGCCATCGGCAAATAAATATATCTCCAGCATTTCAAGCTTAACTATGCCTAGTGAGCAAGCAAAAATATCTTTTAAAAGGGGGATCCACCAAACTATTCAACATTTTTTGTCATTGAAGCATCCAGATACGAGTGAAATGATCCCTCAAGCTATGAAAATTACTCAAACTCATGCCCCTAAAATGTAATTTTTGGTGTTGAATTGACATATTCTAAGAGAAAGAATATACACAAGCACTGAAAGAAATAATTGCATACTGCAGGAACAGCTAAAATTGTCAAAAGTGGAGGCTCAAAATCTAAAGAAATAGATCAAAAGTTTGTAGTCTAAAAAAATATAAAAAATATTCCGTCCCGTCTATTCTTAAACTGACTCAAACTCCTGCTCAAGTAAAAGAATTCTCGGCCCACCAAAAAATAAAAAGTTTTCATTATGATATACAGGATGTTACAAAAGCTATAATAGTCTTGAAGATGAGGAACAGTAAAACTTAACCCGTCCAGTTGTCAAGTCGCGAAAGTGTTGATAGGTGGACCGAAGGTTTTAAGGTCGTCCCTGGAATTCATACAGACTGCTAACGAATTCTTCACGAAATATGTCTTAATTTTCAAAATGAAGAAGACTGTTTTAGAGCTCTCTCTTTTGACGAGGTTGATATCAAGAACCGGGTTGAAATTGAAAATAAAACTCAAACCATATACCTACAAGTATTGTAGATGATCGAACTTCTAATGAACCTAATGGAACCTCTGCAGCAAATAAAAAAGAAAATGGCCAAACTATCTTAGTAACTTGGAACAATTGCTTCAATCCACTCGATGAAGGGCCTCTTCAACTACTTTGAAAACAAAAGTAATATGAAGTTCATTTTGACAACAAGGTTGAATCAAGATTGCCTTGAGAATCTTTTTTCAAAATTGAGATAAATATTAGGGTTTCTCATAATTTTTCGATTTTAACTCAATTTAACTTTTTTTAATATTCAGGAGATGAAAATCATCTCGGTGCTATAGAGGCATTGCATCGATTTCGAATTCCACTCCTTGATCAACATGAAGATCGATTGATTCAGAATCCATCTGTAGAGATGGAAAACTTCGAAAAAGATACTTCAAGCATCTTTGATTCAATCTATGCTTCCTCAGAAATTGTCCGAGAGTTTTCTCTTCCACAACATTAATCAAATGCTAAGCAACAATTGAATCGGCCTACACCTCCCAAAATCAGGAGATCTTCAAATAAAGGACTAAGTAGCACTACCACAGGAACTAATCAATTGGAGGAGGATTTCCAACAAGATGTACTGAACTGGATTTACTGTTAGGAACTTTGAATTGGCGGACAATAAAAATTCATCCCAATCTTCCACTGACAAATGGGACTGTAACTACCAGGGAATAGCTTCTGTTGCAGGGTTTATCACATGAAAGTTCATAATAACCCATTTTAATGTTGGGACTTACATCTACAAGATCGATAACAATTGGTCGAAGAAAACACCTTGTATTCTTCATCTTTACCGAGAAGGTTTAATTGCACTCACAAATGCATTCTTAGCAGATGCCACTCTGTTTGAAGAGGTATTATAGGGAATGCACAAGAACAAAGTGAAAAAAACAACAACTTTGAGTGTTGGATAGACTAATCGAAGCTTTAACTCTTAAATTTCTAGGCAAATATCCAGTAGCAATTCTTAAAAGCTACTCAAAACCGCGTACATGAATTAAAATAAAAGCTCTTAACATTAATTGGAAGAGCAAGACGGAAATTTGTAATTTAAATCAGCTCGTACAGTTACCAAATTAATAAAATATTGCTCGCACAAGCCTGTTGCACCAGTATTTATTCAAATTAATTAATATATATGATTTTGATATTAAAGTCCAAACCGAACTTGACTTTTGTATAAAATGGTGTCCTAGATATGTTGTTAGTATAGGTTTGGAAAAATTCAAAAATTTCAAAAATCAAATTTCAAATATTAAATTTTTTCAGAAAAAAATCAAATTCATCAACTATTCAGACAAAATTAAAGCTTGTGGTAAAAATTTCAAAAATTCACAGCTTATCTCAAAAAATTGAATTTTTGGAGAAAAAATCAAAGTTAAATTTCTAATTTAAAATTTATAGAATTAATAAATCAAATTGAGAAAAATTTCAAAAATCTATAATAATTGAGAGACAATTAAATTTTTTGGGAAGAAGCTTTGAAAAATTAAATTAAATTTTTTAGTAAAAGAAAAAAACAAAAAAACCTGCAAAATATGTTATAATAAAATCTAACGACAGTTCAGGAGCTCTTCTCCCTAAAACTCTTTGAATTGACCAAAGATTGATTTTCGTTACTTTGGCATTCCAACATTATATATTTTCTACAGCTCTAAATATAGTATTTTTTAAACATGGGTTTCTAAATACCTATATTATACATACAATGTACACAATATGAAAGGGCGTGAATAATAACGATTTGTGTGCTTGCTTACCTATGGTTCTATTATGATTGTAGGTATATAATATCTATAAAGGTGAAATATACCCACATACATTCATTTGTACAAATGGTTGTATCATTCTGGGATGAGAACAATAAAAATACCAAGCTAATGTAAATTTCCATTTCGTGATTCTCTAATAATATTGTTATTATGAACAATAAGGGGAAGAATGGCCCTGTGGAATATTTATTTCTTTTAATGACATTTCACCAACCACTTGGTGATGATGAAAACTCTCTCCTCAGCTCCTCATAAAATGGGTTTTTATGTCTAATATAATAATACCCATGTCGTTACTTTAACTCTTTTAGGAAAGTTAAAATAAAAAAAATAAAAATAGTTATTTACAGAGATGGGAAAATTGTCAAAATCCTCGTGAGTTTACATTTAAAAAAAAATAAGGGATATGTTTAGAGTTGTGTGACTTAAAAAAAAAGTTAGTAAAAGGAATACTGTTTTTCATTTTATGAGGCTGTTATCATTATTGCGTAATTTTTGAATAATCATTAGTACCTGTGCTCATGACTTACGTATATAGATATTGAAAATTTGTTTGGGATGTATAAGTGCAAGTCCTTCTTGGCTTAGACTTGAGGATCGATAACAGAATCATTGCCTATGACGTCCTTTTTAGATACGGAGTGGGGCTTTTTTCTATCCTCTCATAACTACTATTATCTGATCTAATAATACATCATGACAGCTAAGCTTAACTCCTTCCGAAAATTCTTCTAATTGTCTTGGTTATTTTATCCTTATGCTTAGGAAATTTAGCTCTAGATATGTTGGTAACTTTCAAGAGATGAGTCCTCTTCTTATTAACTATTCCTCCCAATTTTGAAGGTTCAACCGTATAATTAAGCAAAGATATTTATATAGGGATATTTGTCTCTCAAAATTACCGACATATAATTCTATTTTTACGCTCAAGGATTTCGACAGTTTTAACATCTGTAGCTATGTATTATGTAGTTGAATGAAATGCTAAATTTGTTAGGGTATATGTTTAGTGTTGGATTTTGGTCTGGAAGTCCTAGACCACTCTGAGACCGTTAATATTTTGTTGGGCCGTATTAATTTGGCCCTATAAAGAAGTTCAGTTTATACTGGTCACAGGAGGGCGTTAACTGACTAACACAGGGTAAGGCAGCAAAACGTGGACTGTTAATGAATGTCAATTTTCTCATTACTATGAAAATGATAAGTGATTATTTTGGATATTCTGTTTCGCCGTCTATTCACATAAACAAACTCTGCTAATGTTTTAGTCATTTCATCATCATGAGCAAGCAATAAGCAAAAAGGCAGCGCATCTCAGATCTCCGAGATGCTGGAGTTGATGTGATGAAGATTGTTGAGTGGTCTAGGAGCCTGGTTTCTAATTCGACCGATATAAAAAAATAGGAAGACCTCTCCAGGATGTTGGGAAGTGGAGGCATAATTTAAAGAGGGATACGATGTTTTTGTTAAGTTTGGAGAAGAATATAAAGGAGTTTCCAACTCACTCGATGAATTGCCACGCCAAAGACTTTTCTGTGGCTCCTAGGACCATCAGCAGGGAGATAAAGTATAGCTTGGGATTAGTTTCTTTCACAAGGATCACACTCCACCTTCTGACAGAGGGACTAAAAGCTAGGAGGCTCGAGAGATGCAAGAAATTCCTCATATGGATCAAAGCAAATGGGTAAATTGTAAAAAAAATTTGGACAAGAAGACTGTCTCAGTTGATCAATTCCACAACCACCGGAACGTCCGCTGACTTGCAGAAACATAAGACAAGGTACATAGGGTTTACCAAACCAAATATACGCCCAAAACAATGTTGTGGCATCTGATAGAAAGTAGATACCTCGATTCTTGTTGAGGGCTGGACAGAAAATCGGCCAGAAGGCCTACAATAATGTGCTTAGGTACACCATCTTACCATGGCTGAAGACCAACTACCCGGAGGCTAACAACATGTGGATTCAGGACGACGCCCCCTCTCACACATCCCCAAAGTACCAAAATTTCTGTACAGATAACATGGCTTGGTTTTGGTCCAAAGAGATATGGCCCCTTCCTCACAAGATTGAAACCTACAACACTTTTCTATATTAAGTATTTTGGAGAGGGGGAATCTATAGGACCTCACACCCAAAGGTGGGCTCACTGAAGTCCTCCATAGGGGCTGTATGGGAAAACTTGTCAGAGTAGTTTGTTATCAATACCTGCATGGTCTTCATACTACGTGTAAAGGGGGTGATTGATAATGAAGGGGGCCATATTGAGTGACAAAGTTTTGCAAAAACTTTGTTTATATGTTTTGTTAACATTATTTTTTTGCCTATTATTGAAAATATAAAATTATTGATGTATTTCTAAATCCATCTCTCGAGTCCACGTTTTGCTACCCTACGCTGTACACAGTATGTTGGTCGATTTGTCTGTTTCTTTTTCCTGAATCAGTGTTCTGAACGTTGATTGGCTGTGTTAAAAGTAGCTCTTGTTATGATTCTCGGAACAAATCCCTACAATTTAATATTATATAATAATTCCTTTTGAAAAATTGGTCTAACTACCGACACATTTTGGGATTTTTTGTATGAAAGGTTGCGAAATACAATAAAAGAAGCATCGTGATGGAAAATGAACCGTCAAAATCCGTCCCAAAGAAAAATTCGGTCTATATTGGCTGACTAAAAAAAATGGCCTGGCTCGATCATTTTAAACATTTTGTTCTATACTCATTAAAAAAAATAGTTGATGACATCACAAGTGCTTCAATAGTTTGAAAATAGGCGTAATGACATCATATGAAGTGTAAAGGGGTTATATTTATTTGATAATCCGTTTTCAGTTTAAGACAGCATTTTAAGGTAATAGGACAATAGGCCAAAAACATTTTTGCCGAAGGAAAATTGACCAAACGGACATTTTCCCAAAGGGGTATTTGGGACGATTGGCCGAAAAATAAAATAAAATGTATTGATATATGTTATCGCATATTTTAATTCCATTTATTGTTGATATACTAGGTACATATATCTTATAGGTAAAATTAATGAGTGTTATTTTGCAGAAAAATTATTTGATATATTAATTATTTATCATTTTATAAACACAACGCAGTAGTATGTGGCTCAAATGTAGTTCGAATATACCTCCGACGTGTTTATAAGCACCAAGGACCCTTTCTAATATATTATCTATATATGTTACTTAGAAGTTGGATTTGTGTACAAGTTACAATCACAAGATGAGTTTAAGGTCTTGTAATAAATTGCTTATATTACAGGAATTGTGAAACTCCATGAGATGATCGTATATTCAAAAAATGATTTTTGAATTTTTTTTAATGAAATTGATAAATTATTAAATATTCTATGACATAATGCTGGGTTCAAATTTCCACAATTCCATGACTCGTATATATGTACATATATAAGTGTACTGATTGTTTGTGATGAGGACAATAAAATAGTTTTAATATTATTTACGTGGACATAATATTGATGTATTAAATTTTGAGTATCTTGATGACAAAAATTATTAATTGACAGAATTGGGGACTTGAACTCGAGACTTGCTACTAAACTTGGAAATGGGTCTATATTTTGAAAACAAAAAGCCTTGGACTCGAATTGGATTCGAATTAATATTCAGTTATTTGGACTTGTGAGAAAAGACCTGATACTCCAACTGTAGTTAATCGCAGTATACGGACTTTCCTATTTGAGAAGACATAGTCTCTGCATATTATCAAGTTCCAATACACAAGTGTTACATTATTCGTAAATACATACATACACACTCGGTAGAGTCGAAAACTCCGCCTAAAACCATATTTCTCTAAAAATACCAATCGTTTCAACTACATGTTTTTATAAAAAGTTTGCAGTGTGAAACATTTTTGACTTTATGTGTGACAATGACCTTTGACCTTGTTATTATTAATATATATATAGTCCGTTTCTACATTATAGGCATAAAAGACACTACTCCGATTTATGTATCTTAATTTGTTCCAAAGCTATGGTCGATAATGCGTTTTGAACAGTGACTTTGATCTTGACCTCTCAAATTTAATGCCATCTTACTATTAAGATATAAAACAATTATATAAAATTTTGACAAAGTCTGTCAGGAACTTTTCTGTAATCCCGCTACAAGCAAACTGAGACAAATATAACTTCAAAATACGTTAGCAAAGTTAATAAGGAAATTTAACTGACTAAAATGAAATGGTTGAACCATTTACTAGTTGATAGTTAAAAAGGACGAATGCTGTAACAAGCTAAAGTAAAATGAAACGTACAAATGGTGACTTGTACAATCTACTTTATACAAGTTGCAACTTGTACACAATATATACATACATATATTTTATAGCATTTAACATGTTACTATTTTTTTTTCTTACATTCACGTTCCGCTTTTGTCTTTGTTGTGTCGACTTAAGTCGATTGAGTCGAACCAATCTAATTGTTAACTAACGGCCAAATCGTTGCAAAAACCTTGGTATACCTATGTCTAGTTTGTCTCCCTTGAGCATAGAGCAGTTCGATTGTGAACTTTTTTTCGAATTTCGATTACGGGTAATGCGGAAAAGTTGTCATTGGGTATGAAAGATACCCCAGGCAAAATTAAATTATTCTACAAGGACATCTTTTGATCACATATCTTGATCAAGTTATGGAAAAGGCAAAAAATCTTTAGTTAGTGAATATATATACTAAAAATACGTTTTTAGTTATTTTATATAAAATAATTTTGATTGAATTTTCTAACCTATAAAAAAATATTGATTAAGATTTTTATTCAAAAATTGGTTTATTGAGCAAAAAAGAGAAAAAATTTAGGAAAATTTAATGATCCGGGTATAGGACGCATCCTTTTTTTACATTTTCAGAAAGTAAAGATCAAATTTTTCTTTTGTTATTCTCTCTTCTTGCTCCATAGAGTAGCTTTAAAAAAAACAAAAACTACATTAATCTATTTATTCATTTTTGTTAAATAAGGATTAATGCTGTATTTTAATATATATTGACAAAGTACATAACTTTTGCTTTCTTTCAATATTGAAAAAGATGCCCTACCTACACACGACATCGTAAGAAAGGAAATTTTGTATAGGTTATTTGTTTATCAAATCCCAACTTTTCCGAACTAGCCTTAATGAAAATTCAAAAAATGTTGAAAAACAAACATCCTATTAGAGAACCTAATTAACTCAGCCAACGAGGTTGGAAGGAGGTTATACAATCGTATCTATTTGTTTGTAAACAGCATTGAAGAAAAAGTTAAGGACCGATTTTGGTAAAAATTAAAAATATAAACAGAAAAATTATGTATATATCCGTAATTTGTCATTAAATTTTGAAAGGTCTAGATCAAGGTCACATAAAACTTTAAAAATGTATCATGGAATACAGAAATGAATGTTAATTATAGGATATTATTTTGGGAATCAATTAAAGATAGCATCATCACAAATATATCATATAATGAGGTTAGTGATACAAGTCACTAAGCTGACTCAATAATAAAATATGAAGTCGACTCGGTTTTTTACCGAATATGAAAATTAGATCTATCCATGAGACTATTCGAGTCCCAAAATCATCGACTCAAAGTGAGTTGAAATGAACCAATAATTCTTTCATGCGACACAACACTATTTTTAGGATATGCACCGTCCTAGCTAATAATATACATAAAATATCCTACCCATTAATTGAGACATACCCATAGAATATACAACAACCACAAATTGAACGTTTGCACACATTTCTAATTTCTTTATTCTTTTGTCAATACAAAGAACCAAGTTGGTCCTAGGATGATGTATGCATTCGTATAATATTTATGTAGGGAGATGAAAAGGCGTGAAACAGAGGGACCAAGAATAAAAACAACAAAGGGTGGTTGATCGTTGGTTGGTTGGTTGGCTGAATGATCAACCAGGGCATCATTGTGTATATATAAATAAAAACAGCAATAATCCCTCAATATTCATACATTACATAGATTCTATAAGAGAAAGATCAAATTTCTCCCCATTTTTATTTTGAGCTTCAACGCCCACCGTACCCCTGTCTGTCACACTTTGCCCAAATGACGTTATACTACACTACAAAATGGGGTTTGTAGATGTTCTTACTTGTATAGTCAGGATGTACAAGTTGGAGTTATTTTAGTAATTTATCTCATTAGTCAGGAAAAATTTCTATAGAATAAAAAGTGTCTTTTCTTGATTATTTTTACCTCAATACGCACAAAAATCATTTTTATAACTCATGTCATAAAACACTATCAATAAACTTTGATAGTTAAAAATCAATATACATTCACATTTTTAAAGTAAAAACACTTAAATTACTTTTATGCTCTTTTTAAACATCATAAAAAGCTGTACCTCTTCACTTTACAACAAACTATGATTTTTGTAATTGTATTAAAAAATGATGCATTTTTAGACTTTCAAGAAAAGAGTAGTGCATTTATCGTCATTTTTTTCTATATAAAATGTATTTTCTCCTATTCAGAAAAAGATACAGAAATTACTCAAATATTTGTTGAATCCGGAAACATATCCATTCAAACTATGTTACATGTTTTTTTGTTTCCATACAGGGGTGACAACCTGATTTCCTTTTTCCAAAAAAACAATAAACAAGTTTTATAAAACAGAAAAGTTTAATTTTAGTTAATAATGACAATTAAAATTAAAGTTTCAAAAATAAAAACAGAATGATGTCGTCCTCTATTATCCATTCACTGAATAAAGCAATTTTTGGTCTTTTAATCTTAGGGTGATTGTTTTACTTTTTTCCCTTCTCTTTAAAATTTATTTTCTTTGGGGATTTTTAAAGGAAAACTTATTACTAAAAACAAAAAATTCACAATTTAGATTGTAGCTTATCTTATTTTAAAGACTTGAATGATTAATGGGTGAAGTATTTAGTTTTTGGGGATTTCACAAAGTTCCAAAAAATGTTGGCTTTTATCGAAAAAATCTGGTTCCAATTAGCTGATTTGAACAAATTGCACCTATTTAGAATTTTTGTATGACACCAAATCTGATGAGGGTAATAAATTATCTATCATGTTTATTCTTTGAGTTATTTGCGTTCAAGAAATTGTGCGAATTTCAAATTATGAAAAATAATTGATAAAATCGTATTTGTATGTATGTATATCCAAAATTTGAAACAGCATCAATAAAAACGCAGGAGTTAGATTTAATGAAATATTCCGTCAAACCATTTTGTGGCAATAAATGTTTCTTTGGCAACAAATGCACGTTCCTCACTATTCCAATTTATGATAGTAATTTAATGTATTTCTTAAATAACTTTTGAGTCTTACCTCTTTCATGAAACCACGTACACCCCGATACTATTTCTACAACCTGATTGGCATGAATGGTATAAAAAGAAGTTGAAATGCCGGACTCTGAATACAGATCTTTCAAATCGATATTTACTATAATAATAAAAGCTAGATTAATAAAAGTGACAATTGTTCTGTAAATGTGAAAAATATTTAAAATTTTATTGAATGAATTTGCAAAGCTCCATTGACGTATTTTACTATATTATGGGGGAAAGCGATGATTTTGTAAAACTATATACGCTTTTCAAAGGACTAGATCAAACAAGACCACCTAAGGTATATAAAATTCTAGGAACGTAGTTAAAATATACAAAAAACTCGTATTAGATTCATGTATTACTATAGCACGAAAAAAATTACGTAAAACAATTTTATAATAATCGATTTAGCTCGATGAAATATAACTTGAAAAATTAGCATAATTTCTTTTATTACTCTTAAGAACTGTAACACACTATATATAGATAATGATCTTTTCTTATCCATGGAAGAATTGCCATGCTGTACGAAGTTGTTAAACCTTGGGATGATTCCGAGCAACAAATAAACATTTTATTATTTTCAGTTCGAATTTTGCTCTGTTCATTACTGTCTTTTCTAAATAAACAGGACATTTTATTTAGGCTATACTCGTACTAAGTCATTTATAATCAGGTTAACACTAGGGGCCGTAATATTTTATATATTTGTGAACGGTGTCTTTTTGAAAAAGTTTGAGAAACGCAGACCTAGAGGACAAAAAAATTGTCGTGTGCCCATCTATGTTTGGACAAATATTTATTACATGGCCTTGCTTTCGCTGCTTGGTTTATTGCTTTGGTACAATCATATACTTCCCAACTTGTACATGTGTTGCCTATGTATTTACAAAAACCTAAACTGTTTGAGAAAAAAAAACAACCTCTAAATACGTCGTTTAGGGCAAAAAATGCAGTTAGAAAAACAAAAACACAGATAAGTACAAGTAGGCTTATAACGCATGAATACCCATTTGAACCTTTTTTTTAAGGGCTGGAGTAGACATTATTATTTTTATTATTTGTTGTTGTTGTAGTTGCTCATATCCTTGAGCAGTTTCACAAAACACACACACACGGAACAAATGTTTTCCTATCTCTTAATCCAAAGGATTTACACACGAAATAAAAAAATAAAAACCCTGCTTTTTGACGTTTTTTTCCTTCTTCCAATACTAGATTCCTTCTCTAGCAAATCATACAATTTATTAATTTACATGTTATTTGTCATAGAGGTGATCCCGGTTAAAGCACCACGCACATTGTGCCATGAGGGTGGTAGCTAGTAATTCAATCACACACGTAGGTAAGTTGAGATATCATATCTGGCCCCCCTGGTGCAGAAAATTAACCCATGATCTCTCCTGGATATCATTTTTTTATATTAGGTTTCACTGACTTCATGGATTGTGTAATAATGGGCGACCATATTTGATTTTCAAAAAAGAGAATACATGACATGATCAGTGCTAATTTAAGGAAGGGCGTGGGGGAGAAAAGGAACATATTAATTTTTGGAAAGGTACAAATTTAATTGATTTATTTAAAAAAATATATATGTATATATATCCATTTTGTTTGGTAATTCTTTATTTTTAATTGAAAGTTTTATTTCTATTCCATTTTCAACTTTTTGTCTTACAGAAAACTTGACATTGAATTTATGTGACGATTTTCGAGACATCTGGACGTGATTTTTTCTAGAGAGAACCGTCATTAAATAAATTTGAACAAAGTTATTATTAGAGCATGGTCTCTTGTGTATATTTAGGAAAAATTAAAAAAAAAGTCATTTTACATAAGAGTCGTATACAATAAGATATCAGTCGGACAAAATCCTAGCAATGTTCCGGATAGAGACTATTCTGTAACTAAACGATGGGAAATATACAGGAATAAGTTTGGGAATACAGTCCCAAGATGTAAACTGGGCCCTTCCTTTCCTCTGAAATAAAGAGTACTTAACCTCAGTAGAATAGGGGTTTGAGGTTCCAAAGCCTCTTAAAAACATACAGGAAACTGCATTTAAAGGATCTTAATTTGAAATTGCCTCCTCTTCCTAACGCGTCACTCTATATCTATATAGTTCTGTCACTGTCAGCTGTTTATTTCTCCTCATTAGTGTTCTGAATGTTGATTTATTAAATTCGAATTACATCTTGTTATGTTCTGAATAGCCCTATTATTAAACAAAGAATAGTCTGGCAGTGATGTAATTGGCTAGCTACTAGGAAATTTTGTGTTTTTTTCTTTCTCTTTTGGAGGAAGAAATATTAAGGAATAATACACTAAAGATTACTTTCTGAGTTGATTAATTATTAATAAAAATATATAAATTTCCAAAAATAAGGAAACTTTATCGAATGTCCTTAAAAAAGCAGAAGAACTAAACTGATGTATATTAAGAATAAAATATTAATTCTTGAAGGCATGGTCTTTCTCTGGCTCATATGTAGTATATGAGAATAATTACTCTTATTTATAAGTATAACGATAATCAATTCCCCATTATTTAACAAATTTAAAATTCAATTTGAAATGTAGGGAGGAAAAAAAAATGAAATCATTGATTAGAGTTCATTATTATTATTTGAAACCGTTTTTTTCGGGAGGAGAGGGAGATGATTAATTATTATTATGATGGCGATAATTGGAGAGATGGACCACCATCATGCACCTTTGATGGTTCATTTTGAGCTACTGACTAACAAGGATTACATTGAATGTATGTATACAATCAGTAATGGAAGGAATCTTTTTAATCTGTAACATATAGTCAGTGATCACGGAGCTGGTTGAACATATTTCTTTGTTTTTTTTAAGCGAGGTTTTTGTCAAACAATAATAAGATGTCAAGGACCATGGGCAGAGTCGAATTGTGTTTGAGTAGGGATTGGGATAAGATGAAAAAGATACAGGGAACTTTTTTGTCTTTCCTTTTTATAATTTGATTTTTTGAAAAGATTTTTTCATTTTTTTAAAATATCTTTTAAAAAAATATTTAATTGCTTTTATTTTTATTGCGTTATGGAAATTTATTCTTCGTATAAATATTGAAATTTGTACAAAATTATAGAGGTAAGGACTTAGAGCGAAAACTTACGACCCGACTTGGACTCCCGACTTGGCTTGATCACACATTCAAAGAGACCTTCCAATTTTTACTATAGATATGAAGCACTTGTGGCTTTCTTTGAGTGATGCCCTGTTTACTCTCCTATGTTTCTTTTATATTACTATTAAAAACAGTTGTATCTTCCTTTTATCTATGAAATAGAGACTCACGCTTTTCAGCTCTTCAAAATGAAATCGATAAATATTTCAACAACATGGATCGTATCCATTCCTTCGAATCAATATATTTATTACCCACTCAGATTCTTAGACCTACATGTATAATTAATCAACATCTAAACACTCTTTAAAGTATTTATTATTTTTAGAGAACTTGAACTCGACTCGATGAAGATATCAAAGTACTTGGATTTGTGATAAAGACTTGAGACTCGACAAGAAACATATAAGGACATCAAAATTATATCCGGTACAAAGCTCTTAGTTATGTGTCCAGACCTGACCATGCGGTCCATTCAGAGTCACATCATGGACTCATCCAAACATTCCACTTCTTTAATACTATATGTATTCATTCATTTAGAAATATATTAATGCAATAAACACACGGCACAGTTGTTATGTTTGTCCTCGTAAGTTCTCTCCACAAAAGCGGGGCGTTTCAAACTTAATTCATATTTATAAACAACATTTGCAGATGTCGTACATACATTTGAAATGTCTTCTTCATGCAAATGGGTTGTTGGATACCAACATCATATTATTGTTATTTAAATCAGGCTGGCCCTTCTCTCACTCACTTTGTTTTCGTCACAAAAATCAATTGTTTGGAAATTCACAAACAAATTACGCCGAATGAAGAATTAATTAGTCATAATATTCATTTTAAGAGGTGAGAGGAACAAGCCGGCAGGCAATGATTGACTACCAAAAAAGTAATACCAAGTACTATAGTGCTGAGCCTCGGTTCGAGACTGATCTTTTTGTCAGTTCGTTCTTAACCCGAAAATGATTTTGTTTTTTTAAACCTTAAAAGAAATTTTATTAAGTAAAAAAACGTTTCGTAAAAGTAATATATCAGGTAAATAAAGAAGATTTTTAGCTGATTTTTCTTTTCTAATTAGTAATTACCTACTCTGCGTGTTTGCTGATGTACAATCCGTCTGATATCTACACACACTTACTAATAGAATTGTTTTAAATTTAAAAAGGAAGTTGCAATCTAACAAATTTTGCGTTGAATATGGTTGCAAATGAACAGCAAAAAGTATTTAAAGGTGATAGTTTATAGAACAATGAAAACCAAAATTTACATTAAAAAAAAAAAAAAAGGTCATACATCAAATTTTGATGAACTTTTTTTACCTGAAATTGATTTTCTAAAAAAAAAAGAAGAAAATTGCGTTGGACCAAATCGAGACTTACTTTATTTTTCTGACCGAATTTTACTAACATTCCAGATAGAAATTGCATCAAATTAGATCCTATTATAAATAGTCTCTGCGGGTTTAGGATTAACCAAACAAATCCCAACATTAGGTGTAACCTATTAAAAGTAGTAAACCATCATCCCGTCTTCGTGTGTTCCACAATGCACAAGGACTTTTCTGTTGGGACAATCAATATTTACGGTTTCTCTGTTTTATTAAAGGAAAGTCATATAGTCATACTTAACTTTATTAGCCAAACAGATAGTTGTTGAACAAAAAGGATGGAAGGAATCTTGGATAACAGCCGGGAAACTCCAGATATTTGAGCACAACTTAGCCCCTCTTAAATGATTGAAAACAAGATGGACAATATTTTAACCAATACAGAAGAATATATCCACTTCATTTTTTGACTCATAGCATCATATTTTGAACGGAACAAGTAGTTTTATGTCGCTCCCTATATAAGACTGAAGACTGCAGTCCCATCTGGCTCCAGTCTCAGTTCTGTCCTTGATGACGTCACTCAACTCTAGTACTAATAATCCGAATGACCGACGGTCTGAAGAACCAGTCCCATGGACTGATATGACAGGTCTTAAGCCTTTCTCATATTTAGATGGCGTGTACTAGGGCAAAATTGACTAAAAAGACCTAAGTGCTTCTCACAGTCAGTTTTTTGATCGGCCTTAGTTGAAAAGGTCTTGTTGCGAGGGGAAAATCCAAGATATGCAGACACCACCCAACTAACGAACACCTATTCGTACAAACGAGATTATCCTGTAATTCATTTTTTATCCACTATATACATATTGTAGTAGGTATGTTAAGTTGCAAAAAAACATATAAAAGAACAAAGGAGATCACGATTTTATTTTTTTGAATATTAAAGCCCATTAGTCACAGACATGAATACATTTTTTCTTTTTGAACAAAATACTACACATATAAATGGTTTTGGGTAGATATATGTAAGTAACGTTGTATTATATCAGTAGTAGGTTACTACTAATATAAAATAAGTTTGTCATGAATAAAAATAGAATTCAGGAAATGCTTTTGGAACAGTTTATTTATATTGGTTATAAAGGACATTAATACTTTATTAAAATAGTTTCTCCCTAATAGAAAAACTATTGACAAACTTTCGAATGAATTTACCGATGGGAAAATAAACTTAATATTACATTTTGCTACTTTTTAGACTGAAAATATTAATCACAAATGTTGGATAGTGCAATTTAAATACGCTTAAACAAAGAATTTTTGATTGGAATGGAGTACCAATTTCAGAACCAAATGAGTGTAAGAACACCAGTACCTCTATAATACAAATATATCAAAGAAAACTAGTTGCTGCATAAGGTATTTATTAAACTTAGGGCCGGTTGCACAAACTCCAGCTCATTTAGTGACGTCATATGTTCCGAAGTTTAACTTTATAGTTGTAGAAAATTCAAAGCTTTTTTCTCTTGTATATTTTCCTATCCTTAAAACACAACACTTATTAAATTTGAATAAATACAGCAAAGTTTATCTGTATGTATGAATGTTTGAAGCATACGAAGACATTTTCGAGCTAAAACACTTTGCAGTCGTATAGCATGTAGCATCGAGCATCTATACATGGTGTAATGCATATAGTGCTCCCTCATATATACTTTATACATATTTTTGATCTAAGAAATAACAATGCATTCGTATTAAGGAAACATAGCAGGCGTTTTATATGTAGCACCGAGCGTGTATAATGCATATACTAATCACAGTTTTCGTTAGTGAGTGATATACGGACTAAAGTACTCCATGGATCGTCAGTCTTCACATCACATTAAAAAAAAGTTGACTTTCATTCTTGAGGAGAGAATACGTCATATTAATTGATATAAGTATTGAGTAGCCACGTGTGACTGTGCTCATGGAAACAAAGATTCATACTGATGCTTTGCGGGGGAGGCATATTCTAGGTATATTATTAAAGTAAAGTCTCTGTGTTAGTCGACGCCTTTTTACTCTGGACAATGCCAGGTACTACCACTACTTAGAAATATAACCAGCAAAAATGACCTAATTCATCAGTTACTATTAAGAACTACTACTGCTAGTTATTAATATAAGCAAAAGTAACTGAGAAGGATTTGTATGTATTTTTGTCTTGAAAAAAAAAAACCCTGTAAAATCAACATAGCAACCCTGACAATTTGAATTATGTTTTAGCAGATTAGCTTTCCCAAAGGTTAATTATATCAGCTTCAAACTGCTGTGCCAAGAGAGGAGAGTGAGATGCATATAAAGTAGGAAAAGGGCAAAATTACACCGATATCAATCCTCATTTCTACTCTGAGTCCTTCTGGGACTTATAACTAATAACTAAGCAAGAAACCCTCAAGGTTACTTTTCGTTTCGGGGTTTGAATATAATGGAATTTAGTAGAAAAGGAAGTTTACTACTGAGGAGTTAAATAATAATGACAACAGCTGAGAAAAAGAAAATTCATGCTTCAGACTACCAAATCTAAAAAAACAGGGGCCCTAAAAAATACACTGGTTTTCACTAGTTATCAGAGTTAATTGAGTCAGCTACGACTCTACGAAATATATTTGTCGACATATAACAATGATGAGAGGAAAGAAAAATAATTCAAATCTCGTCTATCAAAAAGACTTCCTTCACAAAAAAAACCAAAAAAGACTAAATGTAACAAACACTCGACAATATTAAATAAAACGAAATGTTAGGAAACAAGACGAAATTAACATTGCAATATATTTTATTTGTTAGAAATAATTTTGACAAGCTTTCATTGATTTTTATTTCCAGTCAAACTTTTGGTAGGCATCATGTTGTTTATATATCATTCAGCCATGCCTTAGTTCTTTTTTTTTCTTTCTCTTTCTTCATGATGGCATAAACAATTTAATTCTCATGCATATTTTTATTATTGTATTATAACTCAACAAGAATAAAAATATTTTTATTTTTGAGTGTTAATTTGTATGAAAAAAGAAATAATACGAAGAAATGGTGTTGTTTCCCCCCTCTTATTTTGAGTGACGCACGAAAGAATTTAAGACATTTTATTCCTTCTTTTTAAATATTTATTTGTTATTCACTTTTTTAAAAACATTATGCGGTTTAATACCATAAATTATACAGTAAATATAAATTCATGGACTATGCAAAGACTTTTTATAGCTATATACGTAGTTTTAAAGTATGTACCTATATTAGTGTTGAGACTTGGTCCAAAACCGATTTTTTCCCTGGTTCGGAAAAAAAAGTTTTTTTTTTTAAAGAATCGATCTATATGAAGCTTGTTTAAAGGACATAGTTCATAGTTTGGCTCAAAAAATGATAACAATCTGAGAGAGCTCTTGGGATTAATGCATAAATATGTATTAGTATTATTACAATACCAATCAATAAATAAAAAAACAGGCTTTGCAATATTAATATTGATAATTGTTTATAACTTAACAACAAGAGCTGATGCTAATTTAACCAATGAAAGTTCAGAGCATGGCCATTTGACAACAAAATACAGACAAGGTTATGCTCTTAGCGGTATTGCTGTTCTAGAGGTTCCTGTTCTTGAACCACTAGATCTGGAACCGACAAACTTGAAGGTATTGCTTATTGGCCTCGGTTCTTGTGTGTATAGAATATATAATTTTAAAATAAAATAAAACATATATTATAAAAAAATAAACTACATATAATCAATAAGTCAATTTTTGTGTTTTTTTTTCCTTTTGTGCAACTGCATCGTTTTCCAATGATTTTTATACGTCGCCAGGGTGATACAGTTGTATCTGAGTTCCAAGCTGCTAAGGGCTTCTTATGCATCTAGAAAAGGGGTTTTAGGAAGCAGACAGTGTAAATAAAAGAGGGAAGGGGTGTGGAAAATTATGGATCCATTTCCTCTACTAGGCATGTTGGACCCCGAATAATATAATAACTATTATATTTAGTAAGCTAGGGTTTCTCAAAGTTCACTATCCCAAGGCATCACATGTGACCTACATATTTGTAGATTGAAAGCAATGCTCAATTTTGCATCTTCCTGCACTCCACCCCCCTAGCGTCTCCTCACGGCCTCCATATTGTAAACTAGCTACAGCCCTGTTTGTATCTATTATCGTTTCTTGGACTCGAATCTTATCTAGCGATGTCCCTTGTTTTAAGTGCCTATTTCCAAACTGAGCCTGTTTAAATATAAAAAGAGAACCAAAACCGATAAAGCTGAACCGAGTTCAAGATCGAAACTGATAGAGCTGCACCGAGTTCAAGATGGGAACCGTTGAAATGAAAGAGTCGAGACTGGGACCAATAGAACCACTGAACCGGGCAAAACTTTGAATACGGAGTAAATTTTGTGTTAGTGAAATATTTTGAACAAATTCCATCTATGACCGAGTCTCAACACTAATAAATTCATAAAAAAACCAAGCTGTCAGTTTGAAGTGCAAAGAATACTATGAAGAGAGAGAAAATGAGAAAGAAAGAAAAATATTTAAGACGTTTCAATTAGCTTCCGCTGTGAAGAAGGAAGGTAACAATAACAATAAAAAAAAACAGGTATTGTTCAACCATCTTCTTCGTCTACTCAGGATGATCATCATAGCACATGCCTTCTTCTTCTTTCCTTGCTTCCATGGTACCCACATACTCCCAGTACCGTCCTTTTATGAAATATTTATATTGCTGTTGTTCTTTTCTTGAACAAAATGATTTCCTAATTTGATGATTTAATTCAATAATATTTAATTTGTCGAAAAGGAATTTACTTGTGTCTCTGTTTATTATTTTTTTTTACTTTACAAGGAAAATATGTTTTTTGATCAAGAGAGGGATTTGCTTCTATTTCTAAAGCCCTATGCCTCTGAATTGATTTTATTGCACCATTACCCGGTTGACATTCTAGTTCTCCCCCCCCCGGGTTCTCAAAAATAAAAGTTATACCTTCGTAGAATTCTAGGCACATGGCTTCATGGAATTCTAGATAGCCGTAATAACCGTGCAAAATATGTATTCCCACATGAGGGAATATAAAATGATTGAAAAAAAAGGAACAAAAAAGGCTAGTCATCATTTTTTAATGTATTCCTACAAGAGGGGAAATACAGATGAACAAGCTAAGGTGTATGCGTCATTATTTCATCTATAAAATTTTAGAAACATAGAATAATCATACATACATATAGCTTAGTCATTTTATCTTTATTACCTCTTTTGAAGGAATGGAGGAAGAATTGATGTCTTCTCTGGTTTCCTCCCCCCTCCTCTTTTTCAACCAATCAATTTTTTTAGATTCCCCTCATATGGGAATCCATATTCTGCACGATTATTACAGGTATATAGATTTCTATGATAGAGTGTACTAAGCAATGGAGGAGAAGTGACTCCATTAAATATGCTTATCAACTTTAATACAGATAATTATAGTCATTTTAGGGGTGTCCACAGGATTATATTTTGGTAAGGAGGTTACTTGATTATTGGGATTATTTTTGAAAAAAATAGATCCAAAAATTAATTTTTTTGGAAAAAAAATACAAATATTAAATTTTCTAGTAAAACACCAAAATTAATTGTGTTTTTTTTTTTTTTTTGGGGGAGAGGAGCTACAGCCCCTCTAGCCCAGACTCTGTGGATGCCCTTGCATTTATCATAACAGTGTAGTTTAATGAGTCAATAGAGCGAGTACTAAATAATTGGGTCTGTTCATTTTCATTAATTACTTGAGTGTTTAGAAACCTCTTTCTGATCTACAGAAAAGTAGGTTATGACCATAGATAAATAAAAACATGAAGGTGACAAAGATTTTTATTTGGCTTCTTAACTTAGTTAAGCAGACAGAGAATTAATATTCTGATCTTGAGAAATTTAATGCGGGTGCTGTGTTTAGTATACTAGTATTATGTTAAATACGTGGGGGGAAGATTCAGCCTATTAAATTGATGTCTTTTTCCATAGAATACTATTCCTTAATTATACCAATGTTTACAGATCTTTTCATATCTTGTCCCCTTTATTTTCTTCTTCTTCTATAGCTTTGACCAATATATCTGTGAGCCAGTAAAATCGGCCTATTATAGGGTAGTTTGTTAATATTTGGTAGGGGGCTTAAAATTTTTATCGATATTTGAAATGGCTATAAATTTTAGAGATCCCTGTAGAAAACATCATTTTTACTTCCACTACAGTCAATTACCACTGTTTACCTATTGAAATAATTTAATACAAATTTAATTATCTTTAATGCAAAAGAATTGTTAGTAACTCTTCTTAGTTTAGACCTAATTCATGTTTTGAATATTATTATATAAATTGTTGAATATGGATTAATGAAAATAAAGAAACCGTTAATTTCTAATCATGAGCTCAATTCTCATTCTATTATAAAACTATTTTTTTATATATGTTGGTACACATCTCCAAATGTTTTAGATGATTGGTTTTTTATTGATTGATAATAAGGTTAGAAAATAGTTTATGAATAATTTGAGCTAAATAATGCTGTAGATCAGAAATATCCACTAGGATCACACAAGAATCAATTTTTGGGCTTTTCAAATTCTTGAAAAAGTGATAAAATAGTGCAACCATTTAATCAGTTTACATAGAAATTTGGTTGCCTAAAAAATGTCTTTTGTTTACTAGGAGCCGTTGAGCCGTCTACTACGAATGACTATCATTAATTTCATTAAACAAACTCAATTAGTTCATCTATTTTGTGGAAAAAAGGAAAAGAAAACGTTGCTTACGTCATGAGGAAAAATGATCCAGTGACGTTATCTGTTTAACTAAATACATATGTACTTGCAGTGATAAATACTGATGCCGTATGGTTTTATATCAGCTGTAACTGAGGGAACATTTTTTATATATTTGTAGAGTGGAGACACACAACTAGCCAATTTACAAAAAACGTGATTTTTGCAGAACTAAGGAGGGACAACTCAAACCTATTTACGATATGTTAAAATACTATATATCACAATACTCTTTATTCAATATGTCCTCCTTCACAAGCAATAACAGAATCAACACTCCGGCGAACAGATTGGCGAGTCCTGACGATGATGATCGTGTCGATGGTGTATCCCCCCGCTGTCAGGATGGCAGCAAGAAGCGAATCCAAATTCGGATGAGAAATGTGATTGACATTCTTCTTTATGATTTCCCAAGCTACAAAGTCAAGATGATTGAGGTCAGGGCTGGAAGAGGGCCACTTGTAAGGAGGCCAGAAGCCAGTTATATTGATGCTGCAGAATTTTTGGTTATGTACCTGTATTTAACTTATTGATGTAGTTCGTAGTCCAGATCTAGATGCTAACAGTATCTGCAACCTTTTCGGTACGGACACCGTCACGGAGGAGAACACACAAGCCTTGTATTTTTTTATTATTGTTCCAACAGTTTTACTCTTAGAGACTTTGAGTAAAAACAAGATTTGTTTATTTTTGTTTCAGCTTTTGTTTGGTTGCGTAATGAAATCTGGAAGTTAAAAATGAAAGGGATAAAATCGTACTTATATGCTACTCCATGTTTTGTTTCCCCCCTCTGTATACGAACTTGAAAATCTTACAATATTACAGATGAAAACTTTCCCCTAGCAACAGCTGACATGATATCAGATAACAACGCTCTCAAGCAACACCTTGCCCATCTATTCTCTAAGGATATTTAAAAAAAGGCCACATCTTGCATAAAATTAAGATTTTGTTTAGCCAAAAAAATATCCCTAAGCTAATATGGGCGTTGTATCAATTTGTTTCAGTGGGTACCCAGGCAGTGAACTGGACGGGCTGTACCCAGCCCCCCCTAAATTAAGAGATTTTTGCTTTTTAAAATTAGAAAATTTAAGATATGAAATGTAAGTTATTTTTTCAATTTCTTTAAATTTTCAAACTTAAAAAAAAAGAAGAATATTTTATTTTGATTTTTTCTTACAAAAATTTAATTTTTATGAATAACTATAAATTTTTTAATTTTTTTTCTGAACTATTGTGGAAAAACAAGGACCCCCCTCCCCCCTCTTAAAAATGATAATAATAATATATATATAATCCTGAGGACGCTCCAATGTTTTATACTATGTTGTTCTCAATCCAAAGTAAAGACTACTTGACCAACAAATCCCTATTACTGAGAGTCATGCCCCCCTTCCCCCTCAAACTATGCAATACCTAAATATGTATGTATTTCATATCTAATTACGGGGTGATTTTAAATTTATATAACATACTTACATATGTAGTTATACAGGTAGAATTTAAAAATGATGAGTTTGCTAAATATTTTGATTATTCATTTTTGAAATTGAATCTTGACTGTGTGTATCTACTACACGTGTTTTTTGTATTAATTAATTCTTTATTTTTCTTTTTCTTTATATCTTCTGTCTAACTAAGAAAAATATTTATCATTTCTATTGATAGAGCATGAAAACCTTGGATGAATGATAAATTATAAAAAAAGTAAAATATTTATTGTACATAACAGTATTTCCATTTCCCGGGAAAATGCCTTTGAGTAGTATCCCGGGAATATATTTTTAAATTAGGAAGATCTCGATGGTCAATAATAAATACTCAAAAATAAGTATTCATTGATATATTTTTGCGCTAGTTGTACCCAAAAATAAATTACATTAACCATTTATTTTCTTCATTTGATCACTATCACTTATAGTGCCACAGTTTGAATCTTTAGGGCCCGAGTGTCCAGGCTTCGTATCTCGACTCTACATCTAATAAAAAAGTGCTAATTTTTGTTGAGGCTGGAGGTGATATGATTATTAAAGTCAACTGTGTAAGCAAATAAATTGTATGACACTTATATTATGGAATAGTTAAATACATAATTTTCCAAGAATTCACGATAGGTGTAAAACCCCGAAAAATCCCGGGAGAACGATAGAACACCGTATATAGAATTTAATGTATATCTATATTTTCCTTTTTATACACTACATACATAAGATGTAGTTTGATCATCGACAGGTATTCATAAAATTCTCTGATTCTCAAACCATTCACTACTTCATCTCATCTACAAAAAAAAACAACATCTATCATACCCAGCTACATCGATTAATGACGATCATTGTGTAAAAAATAGGAACCCCGATCAAATGAAAACATAGATGGGAGACAAAAAAGGGGGATGATCCAGAATTTTTGACTGAGTGTGGAGAATATGACTGAACTGTATAATTGTTCACCTTTTCTGAGTTCAAGTTATGTCCGAGTTCTCCTACTTTGAGTCCAATTCCATATAGTTCCAATTTCCATATAGCTCGGGACTCCTTCTATTATATTTCCAACCTTGATCCGATTCCATATGGGTCCAGAATCTGAGACAAATACGAATTCTGAGTCCAGAATCGAGTACTAACCGAATATTTCATTACTCTTGTCTGGCTAAACAATATTTCTGAATTTTATCATATTTTACAAGAGAGTCAAAAACGTAGGTATAATAATTATAATTTATTTTTCCTTTTTAAGGGGTAGAAGGTCAACATTTGTTACTTTTTATATGAGCGATAGAACACGACATAACTCAGAGCAATTGGGCGTCGGATCCTTGATCATCAATTAAATTGTCCTTAACCTCTGAAATATATTCTTCTACATCACTTGTTTTTAACTTGTGCTACAGTTTTTGAATTAAGAACTTTACACATACAATTGAATATATCTCTATCTTAACAGCCACTTTAATCTCCAGGCTTGATATGTAGTGAAATAGTAAAAAGAATAATTGGAAGACAAAATACAACTAAAAAAACCAATTTATTTAAGATCTGAACCCCAAATGAAGTTCTGGTTCAAAAAGATCCAGAGCAACATCTTTGAATACGAACATTGCACTGACTTTCAACGTCCTTTGAAAGTTTTTTAATTTAGTCACAAGTAATACTTGGCTCTAAAATATTCCTAAATAAAAAAAGGTGAAACCTTTTACTCTGGTGAACATAAAAACTTGAGGAAATCAAATTGATCAATAGCGTAAAACATTGAAAAGCTGGATGAATCCTCCTCCATTTCTGAAAACGTAACTATGCCACTGAATATAGGTTGCGTGGGGGGAGCATAAAAATATGAACAAATTGTATTTGAATTCACTACCCGTCCATCTGACATTTTATTATTATCCTATATTTGTAATATTACCTATAATGATGTATCAGAGTTTTGCATGATTTTATTTTTTTGGAAAGAGCTTTTCATGAGGGAATCGTGTCATTTATTTATATATACCATCTAAAGACATAATGGTAACATAGGTAGGCTTTATAAATGAGACACGCACAGTACAAAGGATCTATAAAGGAATAACATATGCAAAAATATTTATATATGTACATTGTACTACATACAAAAATAAAAATTAATATTAAACCTCACAAAATGGTACACTATTGTTTGACAAATTTTGAGTAACTTAATCTCCTTAGAAGCAGAAGATTAACCTTAATCATATTTTTTTGCTCTTTTTTATGTTGTTCCGACAAAAACCACTACATCCATATGACGGGTATGACAATGGATTCGGAAGAGCAAAAAAGGATCTTACACGTCACAGAGATACATATAATAAAAAATAAATGTGAAAAATATGGATTAAATCAAATTTATTCTTCACATCGTGTGTTTAATTAAGAGGGTTTGTTGAATGGAAAGAAAATCATATTAGATTAATGAAATAAAGAGTTTTTCCGACTTTTTATCATGTGTATTCTTTGGATACAATACCGTACCTACAGGGTGGCATAAGGGCTCCGTGCCCCTTTCTCCCCCCCCTGAAATATAAATATAAACACAATTAAAATTTTATTCAACAAAAACTGCAAAATTGTGACCAGATTCTGAATTTTTGTCCTCAACAATAGTATATTTTTAAATGAGTCCTCCTGATCCTGTGATCCCTAAAGGGTGTAATACAAACATAAAATGTAAATTAAATTGTCATTTCTAAAAAAAAAAAAATCAAATTTGGGATTGAAGAAAAATCATTAAAACATTTTAAGAACTAACAGTGCCAAATTTTTAGTTTGTTTCATTTTGTCTTGGTTTCGTCACGTTTCTTACTAACGTTTCATTTATGTTAAACGTAATCTAAAATAAATTATTCGAAAAAAAGTTTGGTTAAACGATAATCGAATAATTTGGAATAAAAGTGAGGCCCTCTTTTTATTCTCCAGATTAGGTTTTTTGTTTGAAAAATAGTTAAAATAAAAAGGAACCAAATATTTTGATGACATTTTTTTAATTTTAATTTATTTTATTCAATTTATTAAATTCCATATCTGCAGATCAAATTTAAATTAATCTAAAAAGACTAATATTCAAATATTCTTTACTAGATTAACATCTCTAGTCACGACATTCGCTCCTCCTTGGATATAGCCCTGATTACTAGACTGTTTGGATATTCTGAGTCAATTGGAACTGTGGTTTCAACGGTTTCTTGTGAAGGAGGACGAGGGGGGGGGAGAAAATTTTTGCCTTTTTGTACGTCTTAGGAAAGTTGAGAAAACTTTCTCACAGCTAAGAAAAAGTGGGTGGTAAAGAGGCAAGAGATTTCTTTAGAATATGTCGTTTTTATGTTTCACTAACAAAACAACAAATTTATTTTATTTTTTCCTTGAATAGGTGTCAATTTGCAAAAAAAAAAAAAAAAAAAAAGCGAAGAAATAAGGGAATTAAAGTCCCTTCAATGTATCTATCTCCCTTTATGTCTAACAACAGATAGAACGTCTTCTTAACAAGCTTCTTTTTATCTCTTTCTACAATAAAAACAAGCATAAACGCTTTATTGTATCTCTTCTGTACACATGTGTTGTAGTAGTATTATTTGAATTAAGTTTTTCTCGTAGTTTGGCCTGCCTCAAGATACACTTTATACAAAAAGTTTTCTCTCTCAATATCCCGGTAATATCCCGGGATTTAGTAGGATTCTACACTTACAGGAAATCCCATATTTAATCATTTCATAATATAAGTATTGTTGGATTATATAAAGGGGTGGGATTTTAAAAACTGGAACAAGTTTAGACCTTATCTTGGCAACCCTGAAATAAATTTATTTATGAAAGTAGCTTAATAGATTCAACTGACAAAATTGTCTGTAAAGAAATACATGAAAGCTTCTCCCGTGTGCTCCGTGTAGGGTATACGCCCAACGAGAACATTGAGTTCATGATGCTGCCAAAGTTATCTGTTAATGATGTTGCCAGGGCTTTTAAGGAGTCTCATGGGTACGAAATACCTGCAAGGAAGACTCATGAAGCACACTTCAGACCTCCTTAAAGCCCTGGAGAACTTGGGAGTCTTGTAGCCAGATTCCAATAAACGTGCATATAACACTGATGACTCCATACAGGCTTTCATTCTGCTGGCAGTGGCCAGCATGGGCAGGAGTTCCTCATCAAGGTCTGTGCCAGGTTCAGGGCCAGGTTGGAGCCTGTGGTTGAAGGTGGAGGGTGCTGGTTTGAGTTATTGACTTCACTATGAGCCCCTACATGTAAAAGCAATGGATCAGTGGATTGCTTGTTTAATTTTGGGAAATAAATGGTAATATACATTATACTTAAACTTTCCGGATTTAAATCCCCACACTAGATTTATTATTAGATAGACATGATTTGGGAATTTGATATCGTCGGATATTTTTTATTTTGTTCCTCTAAACAAGAAAATAACCATCAAACGTCCAAAAAAAATGGTCCCTCATGGACGTGTTTTGATTTGAAAGTCTGTAACATGTAGAAAAAATGAAATTTCGATGTTGTTTCTTTAAAATTATCGATTTGAATCAAGTTACAGGATTTTTATTTTATTAAATATTATGGATAAAATATATATATTATAACAATGTTCAGACAATCTTTTTCTAATTTACCTCATGGTATGAGTATTTTAGTTCCCAAATGCGGCCAATAAATAAATATTCTCTTTTTGTACCACGTATAACGTGTATTTATTTTGACGTTTCTCTTCATTTTTACAACTCAAATCTCCTTTTTTTTTTTAGATCAAGTGTAAATATATTATTATCAAATATTTTTTTGTTGTTCCTTTTTGCCAAATAAGACACCTTATTTTACCAATTTATAATTTTGGACTACAAAAACTCTCTACTGCACTCTTAAAAGTACGACCTTTTATTTATTACCTCTGAATTTCTGGGGTTTGATTTGTTTTTATTTAAGTATTTTTTTTATTCTATAAGTTTCATACTTTTCATTTTTTATGAGAATATAATTCTTTTTTTTTTAAATATATAACCTTTCAAGGAGAAACAATAAATGAATAATTACTTCAAATTATTTTTATGTTTAGATTAATAATATTAGTGATGATGATAAAAATGATAATTATGAGTATTTCAAAAAAGTATACAACTGATTATTTCTTCTTTAAATATTAACAGAAATAATTAAATGTCAGAGTATTGATTACTTACTAACGGGATCCCCATATATTTTGAAATATATTTCCCGGGGAATAAGAAATCATATTCTTTACATACATATTGTACATAATTCGTAAACTCTATAGACTACATGGTACAAAGAACTTCTTGGTAATTCAAATACATAAGTAACTACATACATAACCATGGTATATAGAATTACAATATGAATACATACGTACATGACATTCTATGTCGCACTTTTACTAAAGAACTTTTCTTTATTCCACTCACTCCCTGTTAAATTACCTGCTTTTTGTTCTCAGGTTAGTAACATTATTATTACTATTATTATTTATTTGTATTGTATGTTTAACAAGAGAAGTTGAAAATACGCATACACACAGCTTTTAAGTTAACATAATAATAACTCTACTTTGCCTTAACATAAGACTTAAAAATATGATGAATCAAGAAAATTATCAAAGATAAACTCGTGATTTTTAACAAGATCAAATGTTAATTTGTATAATTTAATTATAACTAGAGTAGGTTTGCCCGGGACATGTAAGAAATGAAATGTATTTATAATTTTTCTGCTTTATATATACCAAATATTTAATGACTTTAAAATTTTAAGATTTATTTTCTTGTCGGTTTTATGAGTAGTTGTATGCTAGTACGAGTAAATAGGCATTATATATCCACTCTTGCTTCACGCAATATGCAATAGTTGCTTTATTCTGAGTTAAAGCCCTACTCCCAGTTCCTCAGGCGCTTCTTAAGCATCAAAGAACCCTTCTAATATCCAACATACACTCCAACCCTCAAGTTGCACTGGTGAAATACTGGGCCAAAATTCAGTATAACAGCACCAAAAATCCTTTACAATATGCTAGAATACACCCCCGTCTACGGATTGTGTATATGTTGGTCCCTGAGGCAGGTTAAGCTCTTCCACCATCGCTTCTCTGAGCATAAAAGAATCCTTCTAATATCCAAAATACATACCAACCATCAGGTAGTATAGGTGAAGTACTTCAAAATGCTATTTTAAGGTCGGCATGGCTTGAAAGCCAAAAAAATTTGTTACAAGGACCGTTTTTAGAGCCTCAAGAACCTACATTAAAAATTTCAGCAAAATCCATCCTCTGCTTTGACCGCGATTGAAGGACAAAAATACACATTTCACCGATCAATATCTGGAATTTCGGACGAGACCAAATTTACGGCACAATTTCAAATTTCCACTGACAATTTCAAATTTTATTATCCGTGCAAAGACTGCGGTTTATGTTCAACTCTACCCTACACGCTTTTGCTGATTGCCCAGTTTTGAGAGTAGTCAAATATTTTATCCAATTCATCCCGTTGTGTGATAGAAGATATTTCTTCTAACTTAATAAAAGCAAATGTATTATTTGGAACTTATAAGAGAAATAGAAATACTTTTCCTCTTCACTAAGCAGGTGAGTTTGCTTTATTAAATATTAAATTATTGATTGCTAATTTTTTTTGGGAAATTGCCCCCAAACTACACTCTTATCTCATACCCCTCAAAACTCAAAATCTAGATTTTTTTGGAGGTGGTGGTGGGGTTGAGGCTGCAGAGTTTGCCTGAATATTTAAGACAAGCATTTTTTCATAACCCTTTTTTAAGAAAAGCAATTTCTTGATGACCTTTTCCTTATTTTAAAAATGTCAAATATTGGCTGAATATGGGGTGGATGGGCTTGAAATTTAGCCCTAATATATATTGGAGTAGATTTTTTTTTATTGACAACATTTTTATGCTCTTTGTTTCGAAAATATTTTTTTGATGACCTTTTCCCTTTTTTAGAAAGGTCCAATATTGGCCCAATATAGTAGCCATTTTTCCCTGTTAATGATAGTTTTCCCTCATTTTAGAAGCAATTTCTCAATCCTACCCTCATGTCCTACCTCCAAACACAACTATTGGATTTTTAACTCTCCCCACCCGTACCCCGGTAATACGGCATTGATTCATAGAAAATGGACTAGTCGTTACACATCATAAAAATTATAATCCACATACAATAAAATTATTAAAGTGTCAGATTGCAATGCCCCGAGACCATATCTCTTTTTACACTCAATGACATATTTTCTTTGTATTTACCTACTTTTTGTGACCTGTACATACAGATACGTACCTACCTATGTTTATTTAAATGACGTAAAAATGTTTTTAGTAAACATGTAAATAGGCTCTACATATGTATGTACAATTATTCATGTATTTACAACACAATGCCGCATTTTCCTCTGCTGAACAACCATACACACGTTCGACAAGGTGATGTTAATATCTTAATCCTATTTCTAACGAATCATTAATCTTAAGAAATGCGACCGTTCATATACAAACGTATTATTGATAGAAACGCATGGTTCTTTTATCAAGAACTCCAACATAAAGTATTTTTTTATAATAAAACAATATTTTGACAATTATCAATACAATTTATACTTTTTGTTATATTTGAAGTGAACAACTTCTTATTCAATATACATATTATTATAAAACCTGATTTGATTGTGCCATAACAAATTAATCAGTCAAGCCAGAGTGGTTTTTTTTTTAGTTCTTTGCATGTCCTCTTCACTCCTGATAAGAATCCAATTATGGACAAAAATGAATATAAAGTTCACCTTCTAACATAAGCATATATATATATAAATACTAAGTAGTGTTAAGACTCCTTCCAAGCCCGCATACTTTTTCGATTCAGTCTTAACTTCATACCCTAGTATGAAAGATATAACTAACCCCAGTAATAAATCTTTTCATCAAAGCTTAGTTTATTTATTCCTGCATCTTAAAATTTAGATCAAATTTTATCTAAATCTATTAATAACTTGAAATTCTCTAAACTCGTATAATTTATTTATCATTAAGTATTATTTCAATTTAATTACATCTCTAGGAAAATGAAAAAACAGGATATAAAAGAATTTTGTAAATGTTTGGGGTGGAAAATAACCAATTGGATTACCAAAGGACTAATTAATTTTTTATATTTTTTGCTCGGTTTCAAACTATGGGTCGAATTTGGAATCGTAAACCAATTTTTTTTCTTTTCAAACAAGTGATATTTTTTGTGGGACCGATCATGAGATGGGGTTTCGTCTGAAAATACCAGTCAGGTCTGAGAGTGTAGTAACTTTTGTTTAACCGAACTTGATTTGTTTTAATTAAAACTCTGTTTAGACTGATTTTAACAATGAATTGTTAATTACGTTATTTGAGTTTCCAAATTGTGAAAATCGGTCAAAATAACATCATACAGATGAGCGCGTCTAAAACTGAACAATCCTTTAAATTTTACGCCATGCACATATTCGTGATTATATTGAGTTGAAACCGAATTATACTTCGAGGCAAGGGTCTTGACTAGTTATAAACAAAACTCTAGCAAAATCTAAATAGCAACAGTGAAACAACAGCCGATATGTAGAGACGTCGGGTCGCAATTTTGGAACTTTCCGCGCGGAGAAAAACTTCCACTGAAATTGCCAAGGTTCTGAACTGCAGCCACAACACCGTTTACAGTGTGGTAGCCAAAGGGACTCCTGAGGCTACCACAAGATCTAAGTTAAGGTCTCTAAGGTGGGACGAAATGGTTGCTGCCGTGAAAAAGTCTGTCGAGGACAAGAGAGGCAAGGTCACCGTCAGCGGCCTCTCCAGGGAGTTCAACGTCAGCAGAAGTACCATGGACCTGCTAGTTCAGAAAGATTTGGCCTTAAGTTCTACAAGAGAACCCCTCGTCAATCCTTCAAACCTGTAGACAAGGAAATTTAAAGGAGTGTTGAGTTTTAGAAGCGCACACCTGTATAAAGTTAAAGTATATAGGGGTTAATTTTGTCATCTGTTAAACGAAATGTATTTTTGGAAGAGTTTTTTATATGATGGTTATTAGACAAAGACGAAATAGAACCAATTTATTGGAATGTTTCGCCTGACATAAACAAATCTTTTATTTTCTTGGTGCAATACAGCCGAGGCTCAATGTAACGAAGACGGAACGAAACGCAATAAAATGAAAGTAACACCTAAATATCAGTAAAAAATTTGTCTACATAAAAAATGTTAAAGGCCAAACAGAAAAAAAATCGTTTCGGAGGAATATTTATCAATATTTTAGATATGAAGGAGCAGGCAGTTTGTTTGGGCAGGACTGTCATGAATCTATGAAAGAATGCATGCAAATCGTATAATATATCATTGTAAAAAAAATGCTAATGGTTGCATGTTCATTTAATTAATCATAAAATAATGAGCATTGCATGCATGAATAAGTCCTTTAATTAGTTTGCATCTTTTGACAAAATACATTGCACATTTTGAAATTAAGTGACAGAACGAGGCAAATAATATTTAATATATATCACTTCCATTAAATATTTATACCTATATGTGATTAATCAAAGACTCCTTAAGACAAACTTTAAGCTTAAAATAAATAAAGCTTAAATGAATAGACTAAATGAATTAATTTGTCAATGTGCACAAGTATTTTATAACTTGGGATTGTGTACTAAAAACTATAGCTTCTATTGTGACATATTATAACTGTACATAATGCAATGATTAAATTATTCCGTGAATTAGTCATATATGAAAAAAGTTCACTTTTTTTATATACTTACTCATTGTTAATAAGAAGAGGTTGAGACTTGGAGTCGAGACTTGCGACTTCATTTGGACTTGTGTTCATATTTGGAAGACTTGAGACTCTACTTGATCAAACAAACAAAGATTTGAAAGCTTAGACTAGAGAACTTGAAGTGGACTCGATAAAAATATTCTAGGGCTTTTTGTAAAGACTAGAGACTCGACATGGACTTGCAGTACAAGAGATTTCTTCAAAGATGGAAAAATTATCTAAATCCTCATGATGGTAAATCAGAAAGAAAAGATTATGTTGAAAACTTTGATGCTCAACATATCTACAGAAAAAGATCACTAAATAAAGTAAAGTGGTCCTTTCTCACTTTTACGAGTACGTTTGAATTTTCAAAATAGGGATAAATTATTAATAAAAACACTAATATCTTACAAATTAGCAACGAATACTTTTTTAAAAGTATGCTCACGAGGATTTGAACAATTTTCACATCCTTAGCTCCCCCCCCCCCCCCACATCTGCAAAAAAAACAGTTTGGAGTTAGCCAATTCATTTCTGACTATGGAACTATTATTTAATAATTATTGGATATTGTTCACAGCTTCACGAGATAAAATTAGAATTCAACCCATCAACCTATAGAACACTGATTAAGGGCAAAGAGACAAAAACATCCACAGCTTACAAAAAAATCTAGAGTACGTTTTTGTGTTCCTAAGATAAGGCTGTGTGTTGGATATGCATTATTGAAATATATAAAATCAGAGCAGGGGTAATTTGATGACTTTAACCTCCAACAGAAGTCTTCTTAACCATCAAAGGCCATAATAGCATCCTCCATAAGAGTTTTGTAACGCTAAATTTAGTATTACTAATTAATATTTTCTTGTAAAATAAATGTTTTTAAATCAAAAGTAACAATTTGGGATATCGTTATACTCTGTACGTAATTAGCAATATTCAGTATAATGTATTTTACATTCGTGTAAAAGTTAACCATTGGATAATGGATATTACATCAGAGATTACTAGATATTTAACTTGAATTATATTTATAAGACTCTAGACTAGAAAGGAAATATGAAAGGCATAATACTCGACTCAAAAATTTCCCTAAAGACTTGGACTTATCTTGTACTCGATCATAAAGGCACGAAACTTGATGTAGACTCGTTAACACCTCTGTAAAATGATAATTAGTTTATTTTTGGTACTTCAGATAGTTAATCCATGGGTCCACGGTTCTTTGACTCGTAAATAAGACCTATATCAGTATTATTAACTTATCAAAATGAATCGATAGGTTCAATGAGCGGTTGGTAATGATTGAAATAATACACGTGACTACACTCAAATAAAATCATAGATACCCTTGGTGGTGTGACTCCCAAATGTATAACCCCTAAATACTCCCTCTAGTTTTAAAAATCATAAGTGCATAAAATATGATACGACAAATTGCAATGGGTACAGTATGCTCATTGCACCAGTTGCAAATTGTACAAAATCCAAACTTGTTTCGCAATTGTTATTTAGCACGATTTTTAACCTACATAAAATATTTGAATACACTTTTTTGAAATAACAATGAGAATAGTTATAGATATTATTGCAATAGCCTTCCATGACAAAGTTTCTACGACTTGCAAGTGTCATTACTTAAAATCAATATTTTAAAGGATTCGCAAAGAGTTGTTGTTGTTTTGCAAATTTTTGCAAGACTATTACTACTACTACAAAAAATGATAGTACTCATAAAACATACGGAACAGTAAGTTGACAATGAATATTGTTTGAGACACACATAGATATTATGTGTGACAAACATACATATACATATATATATATATTCATAACTCGAGTATTTAGATCGTTATTTTCACGAATTTACATTTGTATAGTATAATATGTATATATAACATATATAATATCGATCGTGCGAATTGGGTGGACACGAATGGGTTATAAACATAACTCATTCAGATGTGAATTGTTACAATTTTAACACTTTATTCTATACAAAGGTAGACATAGTGAAGGTGAATTAAAAGGAGCCCAATTCCATATTCACGACCACCATCAGTCATTGTTTCCTCTGAACATATTTCTATATTCAACAAAATATGTATGTATTTTCACAAATTTCTACTTAAATATGTGGAAAGTGAATTATAATATTTAATAGTAGTGTAATAATTATATTATATTACATTATAATATTAAATATGAGTGATTCGCAGGAGGAGGGAATACAATGATGCTGATGAGATGAAGGAACAACCCAGGTGGTTGACCATTACCACCTATGTACACCATCCGTACTACCATGTCTACCTATGTATGTATGATGATAGTAACGTATGTATATTCTTAGGTTAGGGTGAGTCTGACGCCCGGAGTTTATTCAAACAAGCTAAATCTTTATTATATTTTTGGTACTATGTAATGAATACAATTGTACAGTTTCATGTACATACAGGGGTTACCACAAAATCTGATTTCCGGTTTTTTTTTTCGGCGTATATGATGCCCAAATTTTGCAATGTTTCTTTTATTGTGGCGAAGTATATGTACATATATATGCGTTTCACCTTGTAGCCAAAACATCGCCATGGAGTGAATAACAGCAGATTTCAAGCTTATTATATTTACCATGAACCATGGTGCACTGCAGTGATTATTTTGGTGAATAACAATCTGGATATAAGCCATGATAAAGTCTCAAAGATGACAGGGATCAACATGATGTCTGCTAAATGAACTCTTCTACAACTCTAAAATGACTCAGGATTGCCTTCAGGAGCACTGCTAAGACTGGGTGTTTAAGGATATTTGACCTCCCCAGCTCAAATCTGATGGATTATTTTTTCTGAGACTATCATGACTCAAGGATCAACATAGATCCTCACACAATCAAGAAGTCCCTGATCGAATCATTCTTCCTGGAATGAATGAATTTAGATGCGGCTCTAGTTTCCAGGGCATGTACAAAGTCCAGTACCCAAATTGAGGCCGTTTTTGAGGCCATGGAGGTTAAATTGAGTGGCATATGTATTTCAATGGTTGAATCTGCTTTTCAGTTTTTGTTCATTGAATAAATCCTTAAAAGAAGACCATTTTATGTTAATTTAAAGTACATATATCAAAAGCATCAGATCTCGTTGTTATAGCGTGTATTTTAATTAATATTTACCGTGAGCACAAAACAAATTAACTTTTGGAAAAGGTGACACCAAACTATAAAAATGATATATTTGAGTCTTTGAATATGAATAATAACTTTTTTGACAATCTTTATTTTAGATTAATATGTACTGGTTAAAAAATATTCATACCTTTTTTTTTTCAAAAAGTTACTGTTTATTTCCAAAATATGTGAATATTTTCTTCATGTTCCCTAACAAATATAAAAAACTAAAAATATCACTTTGATAGTTTTTTTATCCTTTTCGAAAATTTCATGGGTTTTCTGCTCAAGGTAAACAATATTTATCTCAAAAAAGTTGTTAATTAGGTCCAGTCAAAAAAAAAAAATATATATATATATATTTAAAGCGTTATCCCTCCAAGTTTAAGAATTTGTTGTGCACTAACCTCACCCTAATGTGGATACATAAAGTATGTGGTCGACCCAAAATATTTCTTTACTTCTAAGAAAAATAATATGAATAATAAAACGTTTATTGAATCACGAACTACAGATCATAAATTGATTATTTCTTTTTTGGGAGTAAATTGACAGTCAATAGAATATTATTGGTACTACGTAGATAGGTACTTATTTATTAGTAGGTGTAATGGAACAAAAGGGAAACAAAGAAGTGTTTTTGGGTTTTTTTTATTGATGGTACTACAAGTATGTTCTTTAAAATATATATTTATGTTTCTATAAGGTTTGTTTAAGAAGGAAGAACTGGTAATTTTGTTGCACAATGATAAACCTCTGAAGAAAAATAATCACTATTTTTTATGTAACGTTAACATAAAAATACATATTGTAATCATGGACTAACGGGCCAACTATTATCGTTTACTCATCTCCATTACTCAATCTTTGAGAGGTTAAGTGTCATTTTTTTATAATTTATGATGCACAAATTTGTAGAACACATAATTAGCTATTGATTCCCAAGAATTACATTGACTTAGTCACCACCATGAGCACACAATATGAGAAGAGGATTGAAATTCCAGCGCTCCTTCGGCTGGGATTGTCCTAGAAGGTCATTTGGGAGTAGAATGGGACTTCAAGGTAGACGATTTACAATATGTCATTGCGGTTAAAGGTCCGGAGTACCCCAAACACTCTCCAGGAGCAAAAAGGAAACCCTACGTGTCGTTCAACCGGCTGAAGTTACCCTTCAAAAAAGCCGAATTCTTCAATTGTTGATATGGCTTGGAAGATGAACAAGTCCCCGTCAATGGTGTCCAGGGCTCTAAAACAGGCAGAAGAAAAGTCTCTGTGGTGTATTCCTTGGGCTCTGTTGACAGAGTAGTAGAAAAAAGTATTTATGATGAGAAGACATTTATTGTTGATCCTGTCTTGAAAAGATGGAATGCTCAAGTACTTAAATTTGGAGAGGAACACTTATATGTCTCCACCACCAAACACCCTGCTTCAGTGATGATATTAGGCCTAGTTACATCCTACGGGAAGGTCATCAATCCCAAACACCAAACTTTTCCCATGGATCAAATCCATCGTTGGTAATCCTCTATGGGTGTTCGTTCCAAAAAAATGGAACACCTACCCAAACCACAAACAAAACACAAGAGTGACTTCAGGCAAATATGCACTGTTGACAAAGGACTTCTGGTTTCTGCCGAGCCCAGACTTCGACTACATAGACTATTCTATTTAGGTACACGTGTATTCCAAGTTCTGCAGGAGATGCCACAACAGCAAGCACGCCCTGAAGACCTCCATCAACAAGCCCTTAGCCTCCATGAGTGCCGACTATATAAATAGGGTCTGCAGTAGATTTTGCCATCCCCTGGAGCTCACCATCAGTTCTAAGGTTGGATACATTGACTAGAACATGTTCCTTGGGTTCCAATAAATGCTTAATATGAGTACTTTTTCACCCAGGATTCTGCTATGGACTTCAATACTTTGTTTGTTAAAATGGATAATTAATAACAGTTGGTCCGGTATAAATTAAGGGCTAGAACTGGACTCAATGAAAATATTCAAGGACTTGACTTGAAACTCGACTTGGAATTGCAGTATAAGGACTTTTCCACCAACTCTGGGAATAAGTCCCTTAAAGAAGGAATAACTTCTACAAAAAAATGGGTTTCAGTTACAGAAGCAGTTAGGCATGGCAGCGGGACAATGGCTCCATGTGATCCCCTTTAGGGCTATCCCAGGTTGATAGTCAGTTCCTTCTTCCCAACGAATTGACTTTTTGTCAATTAATAGTAGGGAATTGTTCAAATCTTAACAGTTCAGTGAATTTGAGTTCAGTCAATTATATTTTCGTATAAAACTCCGAGAAGGCCTGGAATCCTGAGATCCTGGGAGATACCCCTAGTCGAGAGCAAGAGGATACCAGAACCTTCAAATATGATTCCCAAGAATCACATCTCTGAGGTATTCTGTTATCTTTACTGGAATGTTGTTTGTTTATTTAATTTCTCAATTGAATTATATATTTCTTAGGTGTGAGTTATGTAAACAACCCCTGATTAGATAATATCCATTTATGAATGGAAACATGGATACAAACTAAAATGATGACGATTATATTTGCTCGTCATCATCTCTGAATGACACATGAATGTATGAACAAAAAAAATAATATCGAAATATCACAAGTTGTTTATCACCTCTCAAACATTGTACAATGTATTATGTATACCTTTAAAGTTATGAGAGGATAAGTGTAACTGGTGACAAATAATATTATGGTTTTATTTATTATTTGTTGATTACTTGGGGGATTGGTATTTTGTAGGAGGGGGGGGGGAACAATGGGTATTTACAAACATACATATATACTATACACTCAAAAAGAGAATAAATAGATTCATAACAAAACATTAGGACCCTCTTCAAAAACAAATGTACAAATCAATTAAAAACTTGTGAAATAAGTTGATCCTATTTGTAAATAAGTTGAAAATCCTTTTGGTCAATATATGTGGATGAGAATATACTGTGTGTCTTTTTTGTTTTGTTTTTTGTATCAAAGGATTTTGCAACCAATTGAGGAATAAGAAAAAGGAATTGATCATTCCTCTCATCGACTGATAAGCTGTGTGTATTGACATCCCCCCTTAAAAGAATTACTACAATCAATCGAAAAATATTCTCGCAATGAGACAATAGAGTCAAGATTGTTGCTCTTCTTCGTGCAGAATACCCACCAAAAATATTCCATTGTTGATTAAGACAAGCAGGCCAAAAAAAGCAATTAATTCATGTATTGGCATCGAGAGGAAGCACGCATTCTGATGACTACCAAGAACCAAGCATAGGTGATGAGCTTGCGATTTGTTGTATCAAATGGACTGTCGATGCCATTCATCAGCCTCAAAACAGGGCAGAGGTTCAACACTACGGACTACGTTGACATGTCTAAAACTAAGTTGATTCCTTGATCAGGGACTATATTCCAACAGACAGGTGATACTTCAACAAAATGGTGCTCCGACACATACAGCAAAGGTTACGCAGTCCTTTTTAGAGACCAATAGTCAGTTTTGGCCGATGAAAATGTGGCCTATATAATTGCCAGATGCCAACCTACTCAACTTATCCATCGAGCCGCATGTACACACCAAGGACTGCTCTTTGAATCTCCCAAGGCTTCTATTAATGAACACTGGAACTCCTAGAGCCTCAATTACATTATTATCACACGTTAGAGCTTCCTGCGAAGCATCAATGCAATTATCAAAATAGATGGAGGCACCCTTGAAGATTAGAAATGGCAACACATGTGCCAACATCTGCAAAAAGTTTAGTTAATGTAGATCTTCTAGTTTACGAAATAAAACTTGTCAAAATTCCAAATTCAAAGTTTCTACAATCCCGCCACACCCAAAATGGCATAACTTTAAAAGGGTTGAGATTTTAACTTTAAAAATATAAGGTCTAGTTTATTTATATAACTTCATTAGGATCTCCACTTTCAAATTTTTGCATGCTTCATTGCATAAATTTGAATGTTTACGTGGTAGAATTAAAAGAATGTACAATCTGGTAGACTAATCAATAGCTGAAAAAAAGTACTTGAATGTAAAGTAGTGGTGATAAACCATTGGCACATTTTTTTAAATTTTTTTCTTAAGGTCTTTATTCATCCACATTAAATGTATACATACACACACAAATAAGTAAATAAAACAAAAATAAATTTCCATTGATTTACAATATAAGTAAGCTTACGGTTAATTTTCTATTTCAGACCTCTAATATAAACAACTCATCAGCGATATAACTTGATAGCAAAAAAAAACACAACAAAACATACATTGAGGACGACGAAAATCCAGCTGATAAAATAATATCACGTTAAAAGTTAGTATATAGTTGAGAATACAACTAAAATCGAAGACATGCAGAACATATAACTATATAGAAACAAAAACAAAACAGGAGCACTGAACGAAATATTCGTAAAAAAAAGATTTAAAAGTCAACATATAGAAATAACATAAAAGACAAGGATGTTGCCCCAGAGACAAATTCCCATTTAAAAGTGTTAGTGCAGTCATTCCAAAAAGACATCACAATCCCCCAAAGAAAAGTGATAACTTCATAAACTTGCTATGATAATAAATTCCATGGTTTTATAGTGTTTTTTTGGAGACAGAAGGAAAATATTTAATTAGATCACGGGCATATTCTCACCCTGATTCCTCTTTATTTTTCAAAGAAAGGGCTACATTTTGATGGCTGTTCACATGGCTGTTCACATCATAGCTTTTGTTTCTTTCTATAATAAAAATTTGATTATGAGGTTGTATGTACATAGGTAGGGTTCTTATAAAAATATTGAGTTTCATTATTGCAAATCTCTTAACCCTATAACGTCATATATTTTATAAATTAATTTTCGAATCTTTGTTTTGAGTAATTTAATCACTGGAATGGTCACAGGCTACTTGAATCAATTCCAGTCACTATAGTAGAATATGAATCCAAGCTGTCAATAGGGTTTTTGATTGGGCTTTACTTTTTCTAAAAACTTTGACAACTTTAAACAATTTTTTAAATGATTTTTTTTAAAAAGACATAAAAAATTGACTATAATAAATTATTTCTAATTCTGATAAAACCGAATAATGAGCATACTGTATTTTTAATCAAAAGACTCTCTCTTTCGACAAAATATTCCATGTTTTTAAATAAATTTTAGTCACGGATTGTAAAAATAGTAAATTTGATTCACAGATTGTAAAAAAAAGTCAATTTTAGTCAATTCCTCAACACGTAATGAGCCTAAACCCAATCATTAATCTCCCGTATCCAATTTTATTGAAATTGACTCAGATCCATAAATTTGCATCAATGAATCATCATTTATTGGTCAATTAAAGGTGATTGATTAATTAGAGAGTTTCTGATACGTTTAAGGGCAACTAACAATACTCTCATAATTGAGACGTATGAGAGGGAGCTCAATGTTGTTTTGTTCATATGTTATTTGGTACATAATATAAGATTACAAAACCATTGGTACAAAAAACCATTCTGATATTACATACACCATCGATACACAGTCTTTCCATGTCCATTGTTTATTGATAAGAGAGGCAATGCAGGAGGAATCAAACGGAAGAAAAGGAGGAAGAATAACAACAAAAAAGAAACAACATAATTCATCTTGAAATATTGAGAAATTTGAAATTACCGACAAAGAGAATGAATATTTCATTTTTTTTTATAAAACTATTAATATTATTCGGGAAATAGTTAAGTACTACATACATTATTATAAGTGAAAATATATGTTCATATATACATATATGTTAATGAAAATCTTTTATTTTTCCCCCCTCACCTTTCTTGAGTCTCTCTTTTTTTTTTTCTCAATAAAGCCGTCAAGAGAGTTACACATAACACATAGACATTCCGCAAAGACAACCCAGTGCGATTAACCCCGGAGTATCAATAGGACTCACAACACCTTTCCTCTTCTCTCGTTCTCACACTCCTAAGAATACAAAATTAGTTGTAAGAGCACTACCACCTCCTGTGTCAACTCTGCACCTACTTACATAGGTGATGGGTGAGTTGTGAGAAAAAATATCCGCAAATGAAGTTGTTTCAAAAGATGTAATTTAAGAAATTTCCGGAGATTTTTGATTATTTTACTACATATATGTAATTTTCTGTCATTTATTAATCTCCTCTCCTTAAAAACCATCCATTTTCCCAACCCTCCTTTAAAAAATATTAATAAATATATACGGATGTATATATTTATTACTCACATAAGTATTAAATCGTTTAGACATATCCACGCGTATATATGTACATAATACGTATAGCCCTTTTTCATGACTAATGAGGGAGAAAACACGAAGACGTCGAGTTAATTTGTCAAAAGGAAGGTTAAAATAAACTTTCATTTTTGGTACTTTGAACAAAAGCAAAGGAATATTTTTAAGGACCAATATATGAGAAAGGATACATATGAAGGATCAATACAACCTTACTGAGGCAGTGATTGATAACTTGTTCTTCTCGGCAAAGCTCCAATGTACTTTTTTAATATCTTGCAACATATAAAATATATTAAACTAAATGTTTGAAAAATTATGTATGGCTAAAAAAGGGATCTGCGTAAAGAAAAATCTCAGTTTAGGGATTGAAAAAGGAAAAAAGGTTGTGCTCTGCTGTTTATTCCTTTTTATTCATTATTTAATCAATCGTGCCCATGTTAATATCTCCCTCTAAAATAAGAATCTTTGCTGTAAATTGTTTAAAAAATATATGTATAATAAGATAAATTTGAATATAATTGCAATATTTAATCTGCAATGATCCTATTTTATATAGAGAAGGTTCACGTTTTTATTGAAGTAATCCGTTTTCTTCCCCTGAAATCATACAAAAGGCAGCCGATATTAAGACTTGACTTAGGTCAGTAGTACCATATGTCTCACTCCTGCTTTCTACATGTACTCTTACCAAAATCTTATTTCTATGTATAACATATCTCACTTACAGAGGCGGTTCCTGATATGAACAATGTGCAAAACTGCCTGGTGTAGCATTCGTTGAAGGACAGCATAAGAGACTGTAAAAATAAAAGTGTTTATATTGCTCATTTAGGCATCCAGTCAATATCATTTTCAAGCAGAAAACAAGTATAACTTTTTACGATTTGTTTTTTTTCTTTTTAATAATCTCAATACTTAAATTTCTAAATTAATATAACAACCTACGATAAAATATAAGGTCACCATTAACGAAGTACATTCAATCTTTAAACAGTTTCAACCGGATAGTAATTTCGTGTATTCATTGTTGGAAGCTTATAGTTATAGTTTATGTTAAGAAAATTTATTTTCTGATGGAATATTTCAGTTTTTAGACATCGACATTGGACATTTCTCCTTTAATACTGTCTATAGTCCCTTTAATGAGGCGTGAACAAACTAAAAAAAATATTAAATTCGTAAGGTGTCGTGACAGTATTCAATTTAGATATAAAAAAATAAATCACCCCTTTGATATTTACGAATATGAAATAGAAAAAGAAATAAGTAAGCCATAAGCAAGAAACACACATCTCAAGATTTGTCTCCATTATCCAAACTACCAACTCCGCCTCGGGAAGTATAGATTGTATTTGGTGCATGATGGTATTTCAATTCCTTGGATTCATTCCGTCTCTCACTCACAGACTATTCCTTGCTCCGGACTCTAACTCTAGGCAAGGATTGATCGAGTATCTCAGTGTCCAAGGCATTCAAACTAATAATCTTTTAAATGACGTACTATAAATATTTGGTGTTATGTGTTCCTATCTTTTGTACTCCAGAGAAGTAGTTTTTGAATGCTTGATCGTCATTTCCAATAAATTATGGTTTATTAATTATTAATATATGTATTCTATGATAACACTTTAAATGGAAAAATTACTTTCATAGTAATAATAGTATTAAAATTATGGAGTCTTGGGTAAGGAAAATTGTCTACGAAATTATCAAACATTTTATTGTTTTCACAGTTTAATATGTTAAAAAGCCAGGAGTATGAATTCAATTCCGATAGACAACATTCGATTAACTAATATCCCCCTATCTCCTTTTAACATCTTTATGAAGAGCTTTTCATGGTCTCTTGCCATAATAAACCACCCCATTCCTTTAAATTGCCATCGAAAGTTTTCATTTTTATTGGTATTTATTTTATTATAATATAAGTTATTATGATTTTATCAATGTTACTTTTGAAGGGGGGATAGAAGTCAAGTTCACCCAAAGGTGTCGTAACAGCAAGAAACGCCATTTCTCACGGAGTCCTTTTACTGCGAAGTACAAGGGTCTAAGATGCCTTGGTTGGGAATCATAGCTCAAAGGTAAAAATAGTTTTGAAACAAGATTTTTGATCATGAATCGAAAATACTTTATATATATATATAAATAAAGTATATTAAATTTCACATAATTTCAATTCATTTATAATTCAGTTCATAGAATATAATATGAAACATTTTGGCATAAATGTTTTGTACATGTCCCCATTTTAAACCATATAAGTTAAACGATTTTCCCATCATTTTAATGCAACTCACGATGTGCATTTATGAAATTTCATAACCATGACATAATTAGGACTATTATTATATAATATTAATATGTGGAAAATCTATTAATATATAATATAACAGAGATTTATAAATATAAATGTTTAAAATTCATAACAATATCATCATCACGTCATTTTTGTGTTTTGTTATACATACATGTAGAAAAAAAGAGGAAAAACTGGACCACCAAGATGGTTATTTCACCACTACCATTTATAACCAACCATTCATACACGTACAATCATTTGTATAGTTCTACATACATTTGCAGAGGAATATTCATTTTGCAGCTGTCATCGACTAACAAAAAATAATACATATATTTATTTATACATAATAATCAATTTATTTATATTCGCCCTCTTTGTTGAATCCCTGTGATAGAGAGGATTCGAAGATTTGGTCAATATTCTATCTACATAGTTATTAATAATAGTGTTAACACAGTACCAAAATTTTGATTTGTATATCAATATACGACACTTTTTCGACCAAAATATCATAACAATATATAATTAAAAACAATTCACATGCACCTACAGGGGCGTCCGCAGGGTTATTATTTTGGGTTGAGTGATTGTGATGTGTAGGTGACGTTTATTTAAAAATAGAAAAAACCTTTAAAACTTGCTTTTATTTATTAAAAAGCTAAAGTAGTTGTCCAGAGTTATTAGGCGTCGTCAAACAGACAAACATTCCACTAAAAAATTAAAAAATAACTACCCAAAAAATCGACAGCGTTACTCCACGTTATTCATGAGCACACAAACGCGTAGATGTTCTCTCCTCAAGAATGAAATGATAGTTAAAACACCTTAATCAATAAATAATATGACGTTATAGTTGATGAGCCAGGCAGTTCTTAAGTCTGTAGAGTGCTACTTGGCTTAGCTAAATAGCAAAATTTCATTAATATGACTTCATTGTTATTTATTATATAAAAAATGACGTTTTTTTATTAAACCAATCATTCGTGCAGACAAACATGGCCTTATGAATATAGGTGTGTTTTTTTTGGAGGGGAGGGGGTTATTATAAATTTAGGAGGCTATGTCATTTGTGTTTCAACAGCGGGTTTTACACATGCTCCATTTTTTAAGGAAAGACACTCTCGGGGGTTCAAACTTGATATTTTTACAACATAAATGTACAAACTTTCAATAATTCTAGATGAAACTTTATCAAGTGCCTATATGAATAAATACATTGAATACTACTTTGTGCGAATGATAAAGAGTAATATGTACTGAAAATTCCTATTAAATATCCAAATTTGTACAATGTTTTTGGCGATTAACAACCATTTCAGTAGGATAATTAAAGAAAGATATCTTATTCTATTCAGAGAAATGATTAATTTTTATCTACAATTTGGAAATAAGATTGTTTAACGATGTAATTACATATCTTAATACATTCCAGGATCAGGTATATAATAAAACTAGTCAGTAGAGAGATATATTTTCAATAGACAGTACTGATGGGACAATTAAAAAAAAAAATCTGTATACCGATTCCGATATGATTCTATTAAAAATTCCCGATTCTTTAATATTTAAAATAATAGTTAAAAAATACTCTTTTTTTATCAGGGTCGTCCTCTGGATTATATATATATATTTTTTTGAAAAGCTTTGTTTTTGGATTATTTTTGTAAAAAAAATTAAAAATTATTACTTTTTGAAAAATGTTTAAAAATTAAGTTACAAATATTTTCAGTAACAATATTCCAAAATATTAAAAAATTCAAATGTACAATTTGAAATTTAATATTTTTCAAAAATTGACAACTATTGACAAAAAAATATATTAATATATATAAGAGAATAATTTCAAAAATACATAGTTATTCACTGGAAATTTAATTTTTTTGAAAAAAAAATTGAAAAATTAAATTACATTTCAATTATTAAATTTTCTATTAAAAAGCAAAAATTCCTTAATTTGCGGGAGGAGGGAGTATTTTTTTCCTTAGCTTAGAAAAATAATCAATAGTTAAATGCCAGTAATAAATAAGAATCGGAATCGCAAATTAACATTATTTTCTTTATTCCAGAAAAACAACCGATTCTCTGAATTGCAATTCCGATCAATCGTCCCATTACAAATTGCTAATAAGGAATATGTCCTTTTATTTCTATGTCCCATTTTGACATCCAATAGTTAACTATTTTCCTTACTATTAATGAAAAAGTGTTTTATTTTTGTATACGACTTGGTTCCTTAGCAACCCAAAACGGCTAAAATTAGCAATGCTAACGTTGCATGAAAATTTTCTTATATTTATTGTGCAATGCCACTACAAATACCGGTTTCAGTATTAATTTTCATTCAGTAACTTTTGAAACATATCAGTAGGCCTGTGATTCTGAAGTACGGGTCTACCGAACAACACTTATAAATAAATACATATGTAAATGTATTATACCCAGAAATAGAATACACTTCTAAATAAATACATGTTCCTGGCATAAGAAGAAGAAGAAGAAAAAAACAACGTTTTAAAACCCCGTCAACAGCATTTGTTACGGATGATAATTTTATTTATACACATTGGAAGGAGAAAAAACAACATTTATGTTTTATTCAATCATTCAGGAGAGAGAGCCTAAAGAGGTCATAAATCTCTGACTCCTTTGTGTGTACATCTTTATCTCAATCATCTATGTATGTATATGTTTTACGTACGTAGGGTATACATGAATACATATGTTCGTTTATAATATGAGTTCTTATGGACGGATGGGCAGGATTTGGTTATGGATTCGCTCCGCAATTATACAAGGATGTTATTATTATTTATTATTAATAATAATATCGAATTTGATGCTGCAGGAAAAATACATAATATCCCTTTTGCTGAACATTAAAAACATAAATATATATATAAACATTATACTATTTAAACATATTTACATTGAGTGGAGAACCAGCTGAAAAGGAGTGAGTCTGGTGAAGAGAGAAGGGACCCTACTCCTTAGTAAATATATAATACGTTGTAATTATAATTTTGGAAAGTGACTCCTTGTCTATTTAGTCGAGCAGTCGTATATTTAGTAAAGATGTAAAATTTTACATGAGGGCAGTTCGTAGAATAAGAGTTCAATGTGTAAAGGAAGTGGGGAAAAGACTAAGTTAAGTCTTAAGTCTTTGCTCACAAGTTAAGGTCTAGTCCAAGTCCATAAATAATTGCATTGAGTCAAGTTCGAGTCCATAGTACTATGTTACCTTACTAGCACAAATATATACAGTGTATTTTGTTGTCAGCTGTTGATTTGATGGCTTCTTTTCCACTAATCAGTGTTTTGAGCATTGATTGGTTGAGTTATAATTAGCTCTTACTCATTTGTGAACACTTTTTAACCATTATTGAATAATAATTATATAGCTGGGAAGAATCGGCTAACTACTAACTGATTTTGGGGTTTTCCCTCTGTTTCTTTTAGTTTGGAGGTTTCGTGATAAAATAAAGGTAGCAATGTATCAGATGTTTTTGAACTCAAATGAGTCCATAGTTATAATATATAGTCAATACTACTAAGGATTTTCTTGAGTTGGGTATAAAAAAGCTTTGAGTCCAAGTCAAGTCTCTAGTTCTTGTTTGTGAGATCAAGTCCCGTTGCAAATCTTCAAAATGCGGACACTAGTCCAGGTCTAGTCTCAAGTTCAAGTCATTATCTCTGTTATTATATAATTAAATATAATATTTGTGGTAGGTGTAAAGCCATGAGAAATTTAAAAAACCTTAGAGATAACCCTAAGTATGTAGGTACATATAACCTATTAAATATAGTCACACTTACAAATATGTACCCATTTTCTTTAATCCTTCATTATAAGTACGTAATAGGACAACATACCTACATACAACAAAAATGAAAGAGAGAGAGAGAAAGATAGGTAGGCAATAAAAATATCAATTTTCTTACAAATAATAATAACGTGCGTTCATTGTACTCATGTGGAAATGTCAGAAAGGAAGAGAGGGAAGAGACAATTCGACGCTTTTAAAAATAACCCTATACAAAAACTCACTCTTTGGGGCAGGAAATGAGGCAGTGTGTGTGTATGTGTGTACACACTCTTCTACAATACCCAACAACAGCTGTGTGTGTGAGTGAATGACTGACTTAAAGAAACAGTCAAGAGAATTAACAAGATTAAGATACATTTTCTCCCTTGTAAAAACTTTTGGCCATCATAATATCTTTGTTATTTTTTATTGCAAGTTGTAACTACTTACAACATTTGTGGTGCGTCAAAATGATAACAATATTAAACAAAAATCTAGAAAAGGAAGACATTCAATTTATTTTTTAGCTCTAGTTACAGAGTAGGGAACCAAAACTTGTGGTAGTATGACTAAATTACGAAAAACGTGATGATTATGGGATCAAGAAAAGGCATCTCAAAACCAATTTCTGATATGTTGAAATACTATAATTAGTATATTTTTTAATTCATTATCTGCTTTTTGTCAAGCCATAACATCCTCAACAAGCCGGTGAACAAAATGGCAGCTCTTGACGATGAATTCTTTGTCGATGCCGTACCACACTGTCTTGATGTCAACTCGGAGCGGCTCCAAATTTCTGCACTTATAGAAATGGAATCAAAACAAAACTTACTTATTATTGTTTCACCTATCGTTTAATTCTGTAACTCAACCTAAATAAATAAAAATAAAGAGGATAAAATTTAAATTAAATACTACTGTATACTAAGTAACAGTCCAATGTTTCATCAATAAATTGTAGTCAATTATAGGCCTTGTATTCAAGTTTGTGGGATGAGTCATGATGCCTAAGAATTTAAAGTATAGTTTAGAGGTGTTTTTTGATTACAGAGATTATGTTCTGCCATTCATATTATACTACCCTGTTTGTACAGTATCTTGTTTTGGGCAAATGACTGTTATAAGTTTGAAACATGCTAACAATCTATAGAAAAACAATAGATGAATTTTTCTTTTTAATATTTTTTATTGGATGGGTATTCTGAAATATGCCCTATGCATACAATTTATAAAATCTTTGGTAAGTGAGGACAAATGTGACAAAAGGAAATGTTACTAAAAGAAATTTTGTTTATCTAAATTTGTTAAAAGTGTAAAATTTCAAAACTTTAGGGCCGTTGAGCTACTTTTAAATAGTTTTTTTTTAAATAGTTCAAAGTTTGCCAATTATATCTTTAGACTAAAAATAACATTTTGAGGCCCTAAAACCTTAACTTATAAGATTAGAAATAATGAGTCATTTACTTTTGTACAATTTGCTTATACAAGTTACAACTTGTACCAAAATAGCTAGTTGTAAACAATCTTTACGGGTACATACATACATCCCAATATTTCATGGATGCATTTTAGTCATTTAGACTTTGTAGTCAAATCCATGGGATGGGCTGAGATACCCAATGTTAACCATGTTAACTTCTTTTGGCTTATGATTAATATAAATAAAATCCATCAATTTGAATTCTTTCTTTAGGACGATGATTTTATGATACTTAAAGTACTGCAATTTTTGACATCTCTTTAGAATGAATCGAAATAGTTTGTAGATAGATATTAATGATAAATAACGATGAATAAAAATGTAGTATAATTCAAACTCAATTTTGAGAAACATTATTCTAGCTTGCTATAGTGTTGATAAGGCACAATGGTGGTTTCCCCATAATATAACAAATTGAGATTGAGGAGACGTGAGGATGAAATTCGGGTATCTGTTTATGGTTATTAGTGTTGGATTGGAGTATTACTCAAACTTGAAAGGAACTCAACATTAATAATGTCGACAATTTTCAAAAAAATTAATAGAGCCCGCCCTAATTTTTTTTTTTACCGTTTTACTTTACATAAACTAGAATTATAATTAAAACAAATTGAAACATTCGAGTAATAATCATTAGTCAAACTTATACATACTATCACTTAAAAAGACTGTAAAAAACGACATTCGGACGATGATCTTTTCTTATCAGAAGATGAGCCAATCACAAATTCAAAAAGAGAAATAGCAATATTGATTGTTTTGTCAAGAATCTCCATAAACTTGAGCTCGACCCTCCTCGAAAATTGTATAATTGTCTTAATAGACCTTAATATAACTCAACAATTAGAGTATTTTTGTAGAAACACGACGCATAATTCAAAAACTCGAACTTGACTAAGCTCAAAAGTTGTAATTTGAATCACCCAACACTAATGATTATGATGATAATCCACCATATGCCCCAAAGGGACAGGAAATCTTAATGCCAATTGATTTTTCTCTCTTTAAGTCTGTATGTATATATTTCTCTCCAAGGGAGGAGATATCTTTGTATGTAAGTAGTACTACACAAGAAGAAATTCCCCTGTTTTTTTGCCTCAAGGTAACGAACATTTTTTCTAAGAGAAAGAGAGATAATAGAAATACCAATCAAAGAATAAGTCACCTCTCTCACTCTCTCAACATTCTTTATTTTTTTGTCTCTATCTCAACACCTTTTAAACAAGAGATTTGTTAGAGTAAAATATTTTTTTGTTGTTAAAATGGATTCACAAATTTCATAATGTTTTCACCCTTTACAAATAACGTTTTTATAAAATAATATAAGTTCGGATTTTTAAAAGTGTATTTGAGGTTTACAACAAATAAAATCTTTAAATTAAAACTTGTTTGGTCCATTTTAAGGACATAAATGGTCCCAATTAAATATTGGTTAAATCATAACTTGTTTGAAATATTTTTAGCTTATTTTCATACATAAAAGAATGATTTTTAAATATAAAAAGGTCTCTTTGAGGTCTTTAGATCTACCAAGAAGATTGATTAGGTGTATAATTCCTCCGTTTTTCATTCTTAATTTAATGAAAAAAGAAATTTATTTTACTATTTTAAAGATTTATTATGAAAATGTTACATTATACTTAAACAAAATACTAATGGACACAGTCAAGTATTCAATTAACAATGTCAAGCTGATCAGTTTGCTTGTTCACAAGTTTAGCCCCAGAAACGAAACTATGATACATGAATACACGATTGTTGTAGATAATATATTTTCAGAATAGTTCTTGTTATTATTATTTTTCAAAATCTTAGGGATACATAGCCCAAAAGTCCATTTTCTTACAGAATGTAGAAATATAATGTTTTAGCAATATTAACATATGTTTAGAGGTTGCACAACGCTCTTGAAGTTTCTAAATTTCCCTTTTATGTTGTTGTACTAATAGCATTCTTATCTATAAATATAGTCAATGAGGTAATAATAGAGCAACTTATAAAATTAAAATATTTTAGATGAATTAACAATTTTTCAAAAGTTTTTTAAATACTTTTCCCGTAATAAAAAAAAAAAAATAATACAGTTTTGTGTACCGCGTATAACGCACAAATTTCTGTGCTTTATGCAAAACATTAAAGCTAAACTTTTTTTAAAAATGAATTAAAATAAGATATTTCTTGAATACGTCAGTACTTTTATTGTATTTTGTATCTTTTCCTCCAAAAATAAAAATAAAAAGGCCCTTTATCAGTAGGTAGCTAGGCAACTCTATCGACCTGAACAGTTATATTCAATATTTGCTGGAAATTGTCCCCAGCCTACGAGGAGCTCATTTAAATTCAGACTAAAAACTTGTAGACAACTAATTAGGGAGGAAAAAGTATATAACAGACAGCTGACGTAAAAATTCAGTGCAATTTATTTTGTTAGTTATGTAACGTCGTGTTAAGTAAAAGTTACTTATGAAAAGAAAAAAGATTCATAAATTTACAAATTATTTTTATTTTTTTTCTCCATATAACGTTTTCATAATGTATTTTCATACGTCATATATAAACTTACTTCGTTCAGTTCTTCCATGGTGGCATCAAGTCCTCTCATAATAAATCAAAAGACCCCCTCCCCTATTCCCCTGACTAATTTGCTCAAATATTCACTTTGTTCAAATGGATCTCTTTACATACACAGCCATCCTTACGTAATAAACAATTGATCAAATTTACATATATACAAGTATATAAGATAGCTATAATTGGAACTTGGCTTGTGTTAAAAGCAATATACATACATTTATATATATATAATGTTGTGTATAAGTTGGGGTTTCGTATAAGTTGCAATATCAAAATGAATTGAAGCTTTATAAAACGGACTACCATATCGTCTGGATAATCAGTTCTGTGGATATATGTAATGCTCTCTTTAGAACGTAAGGTGTACAATGATCACCAAGAGTTTGAAAATTTGTACTTTTATAAAATATGTATACTAGATCAGTGGTTCTTATACTTGTTGCAGCGACTGAATCCCACAAGTTTCATATGAATATTTGACGAACCCTTCTTAATTGGTCAAGCAGAGCGTGTCATCACAAGTCTTATAAGCGATATGTGAGTCTTGACCTCTAATATAACCGCTGAGACTGAATCATAAAACTCAGGTTTATTTTTGTTTTTTGTTTTATAATAATAGTAAACATTTCAAGTTTTTATTTTACAAATTATTAAAAAATAATTGACGTCTCCATTGTCCATACTCTGAATAAACTGAACTTCGATATTTTAATAACCGATGATTTTTTTCTTTTTTGTTTCTCTTTAAACTACTTTCTAATTATGGTTTTTAGAGTGAGTATTATTCTAAAAAGAAAGATGCAAAGTTTAAATTGAATTTTATTTTATTTCACGTTATGAATGATTAGTTGATAATATAGTTAGTTATTGGCAATTCAGCAAAAATCACGAAAAATGTGGTTTTACATCATGAATCCAGTTTTAATTACCCGATTTCCATAAATTACAAAAATTTAGAGTTTGATAGCACTAGTTATTTGTGGTGGTATTTGCATTTAAGGAACTTTGAACATTTATAATTTTGAAAAATTAAAAAAAACGTATTTGGAATATTAGAAATTAAATAAGTATCTGATTTTTCATAAATTGCACCTGTAAAAACTCAGGAGCTAAATTAAATTCAGTTCAACTAATCATAATATTAAATAGTTGGGAAGCAAAACGTGGACTGGAGAGATTATTCTAGAAATGCTTCAGTATCTTTTTTATTTGTGGGGTCCTCATGTATCAGGACAATCCCAAGTCGCCCTTCACGGCCCTCCTGATGGTCCTAACAAACATGGAAAATTCGGTGAGTCTCCTTGATATTATTTCCAAGCTCGACAGTAACTACGGATCCCTTTTTAAATTGTGCCCCCCCCCCTTTCCTGACATTATGAAGAATTATTATCCATCCTTCATCATCTTGACCACCTTGAAAATCAGGCTCCTGGAGCACTATATAATTTCCAAAATCCACACCACCTCAACTTCAGCATCTGAGATGCGCTGCATTTTGGTTTTTTGATAATTCATGATGACAATATGACGAAATGTTTATTATAGTTTGTTTAAGCACGTAGGATGGCTGACCCAGAATATCAAAAAATGATCGCTCAACCTACTTATATTAATGAGATAATTAAAACTCCACGTTTGGCTGTATAGCCTGTTTGTCGATCTATTTTATGACGACAAACGAACGTTCCTCACGCCTGCAACGCATTATAGAGACTTGACTGTATTTCCAAGAAAACTTTAGAACGAAACCATGGCACCTATCTATTGCCTGATTTGCAGGCATGATAAAAAAGGAAGTTATATTGTTGCACCCTGTATAATAAACCTTGGCTTGTGTCTATGCCACCTTGACCCTCCCACAAACATAAACTATTGCCAATAGGCAAGTATCTAAAATTTAAAGAAACCCCCTTTTTTTTTTTGTAAGATAATTACAAATTCTATAAAAAAAGCGGGGAGGCCATGGCACGTCATTTTGCAGCCCTGTTATACATTATACTGGTTGCAACTTGTACAGCACACCATACTATAATAACATGGCGTTATTATTTAAAAAAAAATATTTTTAACGAATTTATTTTTAATTTTTTTTTCCTTCTTTCTTTCTTGTCTAATTAAAACGTTTTCCTCTCCCTCCTTTTATAGTAATATAAGAATAATAATGACTAGTGTGGATACAAAGACGTGTTATTATTCCATTCTTTGAATGGATAGAATATAAAAAAGCACCTATGTATCTGAATACCTTTCCAAATGATGATGGCTCACCAGCAGCTCACAACATTTGTTGTTGTTGTAGGCTTCAACTATACAAAATGAGTTACAAAGTTTGCAAACGAACTTATTCTCATTGTTCAGGGGTGTGTTTTGTGTGTGTTATTCTTCTCCTCTGGAAGAAGGTGTGAGGAGGATCATAACATTTATTTAAGGAGAGAGAAAAAAGGAAAAAATAAATAGACAATGGACTCAAATATTTATCCTGCTTCCTCCTCCGCCTTTCCTCTCTATTCTGGAGATGATGGGTAAATGCACAAATCCGATTAATGAAACGTAAAGGATGCCGAATCAAAGAGGTTTTTAATGTATTTTATTTACACCCTTCACCTCTTCTTCTTGGGGGATAAGGGGTTGGGGGGATCATAATACCCCCGTAAATAAGATGTTTATGTATTGATCTCACACCCACCAATAACATATTAAATGATTTGCTATTAGGTATTATAAGTAATTCATCAAAGGAAGGACCGAATGGAGTACACATTCATTCATTTTAAGTTATGATCTCTGAATGAGAATAAAATATCACATAGAACCAAAACAATACGATACAAACAGAGGATATGCTTTTATGTATATAACTTATCAAGTCCTTAATATATTTATCGAGTCAGAAATTGAGTCATTGAATATTTTGATCGAGTCAAGGTCTACTTATGGTTACATATATATATTTAAATTTTTTTAGTTATATATAAAATAGGTTTCGAGTCTTAGTAGAGTCGCAAGTCTCGAGTAAAGATAGGACAAATCCACATTTTCTCTGATCCGGGTGGGGTTGGATCTTCATACGTGTATACTTTAGTAAATTTAGGGTATCCAAGCTTTTGGATTCAGATTCCAAAACCAAAATAAGATGGACTCTTTTCTCGAATTTTATAAGCATTTTACCCAAATTTTGAATTAAATAAAATAGGATCCGGACTAAAGTTACATTATACTGATCTAAACAATGATAGCCCAATGTTATTACTATTATTAATTAATTCATAATTATTGTTACATAACATCAGAATAATTATGCAATGTAGCTGTTTATGTAGATGTCACTCCAAGTTGCAATCATGATAAATGGAGATCTTACATTTGATATAGACGATCTCCCTTTTTTGTAAAACTAGGATTAAGTATAAAGCAATACTATCAGCTTTTTTAGATCGGTAAAAATTTGAGTACCCGAAACCCTATTGGGATAATAGATTCAGTTTATATCAAATATACTTATATCGTATACTAGTACTTTGAATACGAATCTAAGATTCGTCCTATCTTTGTTAAGCAATACTTTGAAAATTTTAAGATCCGTAAAAATTAGAATAAGTGATGCCAGTTTGGGTCTTGGATCTTTTTGGATAATACAAGTTTGCTTGTACTGTAGACTGATACTTCGTATTCGGGTCCACGACCCGTTCTATCTCTAGTCTTGAAAATACCAACTTCTTTGAAACTTTGTTGTATCGACTTAAGTTGAACCGAAAAGAGTCCTTAAAGATCGACTTCAGTCGAACCATTAGAAAAAGAAGAATTCAGTAGCTGCTAATACCTACTATTCATTTATATCTATTAACATACTTTCAGTGCCTAGGTACTTTGTGTATTACTTATTTAATTTGAATAAACCCTTGCTTTTATTTTTTAAATACTTCATGAGAAATAATGAGATCGGTAAAAGTACTTTGAAGTATTGTGTGATTGTTCAATTAATGAAAAAATAAACCTTGGTATACGTCTAGTCTATCTAGTTTGAAATTGGAGTAACTCTATTAGAAATTGTGATTGATTAGAAAATCACTTAAATACATCAGCACGACGAAACTGAATACATTTGATGAGGTTCTGTGATAGAAATCACTAAGTCACTCAATGGACAACGCTCACAGAATAAATTATTCTCTGGAATTCAATGTGCTTTGGCTCGATACTCGGTCACTCCTTGAAAAGGAGATATACATTATTCAAATGGACTTTAAAGACAATTCCTAGTTCAGATGAGTAAATATAATGCAGCAATGTTTACTTATTTTTAATCAGTGGATCTCTATTCAATCAATTAAATAAATATGGAACAACGTAGCTCATGAACAACACGCTGAAAAAAAATATTATCTTGAACTCAATGTGAATAGGTTCGATAACCCAAAAAAAAGGAAATATACATCATATATGGACTTAAAAGGCAATTCCTACGTCAGATAGAGTAATTGTTACACTATAACTCATTCTAACCAATGTAATAAATATTTAAAAAATCAGTAACTTTGACGCAGTTTTTTTATATTTAATTTGAGAGTCGACTCACCATTTGAGTCTTGTCAAAAAGTCATCTACCTAAGTCAAGTCGAAAGAAACTATGTGCAAATTCATTCATTAAGTTTCAACCTTCAAATGAAATACAAAATGGAGATGGAAAAATCACACAAAATCAAAACAACAGAGCACAAACAGAGATGTTTTGATGTGCAGCATTGATGAGATTGAGCAATATGTCAGAGAGACATAGACAAAATAAAATAATCATCTGTATATTTACATTTTATCTGATTGAAAAATAATGACAACAAATAAACAAGAGTGGTCTTAATTAGTGTTTTTTTTCTTTTCTCTTCGTCTTTTACTCCCTTAGTCAGTCAGGACTCAAATAAGGGATGAAGAACCCTTTGACTACAATTTATAAACAAACAAACAAATAAACATTGTCCCCAGATGATCAGGAGATGGAGAGAGAAAATAAATATATACATATATAGTGTGTATTGAGGCAATCCTAATTTAAGAGCGAGTTCTACCACAGACCATTTCCCACATACCGCTCAATCCTTCATGACGTCAAGAATATTTGTTCCATTTACAGCCTTATTTAATTAAATTTTAATTTTCTAGATACCTGGAAAAAGACGGCATTTTTCATTTTTCCAAATGAGTCAGTCATTTTGTTTTATTCTACTCAATAATATATCAGAGTAAGCTCGAATATATTGTGCTTGACATTTTTAAAATGTCAATCTGCAAAGTTCAGCTAAGATTGGTCTTTATTACATTTTTTAATTACAAATTTTAATCTATAATTTTTTAAATTTCAAATAAAAAAACCATTGTTTACCACGAATATTGTTTAATCTGTTTATTTTTTAAGAATTACCCAGAAAAAATGTATCTAAGTACCAAGTATGCACTAAGAACTGTATGACTATGAAGTATATACAAGAAGGATATATTATTCAGCGGGAAAACAATCAAAAAATAAAATAATGTCTAGGGTTGTATCCAGCGACAGTTTTAATGGAACACTTGCAATACACAAATATTTTTTTAATATAAAAGAGCGTATATGTGGTTTTTTTTTAAAATCTATATTTCTCTTTAATTATCCTACTTTTCTTGTCCCTAATTGATAAAAACATTGTAAAATTTAGACACTTCATAAGGGTTTTTAGTACATATTACTCTATTTAAATTCAAATATCAATATTTATAACTGGCATCAAGTTATATTGAATATTATATTAAAATACAATTGTTAAGTATTTTTTTTATTCTTAAAAATATTTGATTGAGTTTTATAGGGATTTATTGGAAATTTGTTATTTTTTGTAGTATAAGTATCAACTTTGAGCCCCTTCAATGGCGTCTCTTCCAATTATAATGCAAATTATGACGTGAATGAATACACTCTATTTGTAATAAAGCATGACAAAAGAAAAAAATAATAATTACAAGGTCGTTATTACGTCATATATATGTACAAAGATGTCCTATATATCTTATTTCCTAATTAACCAGGTGTGTTGCTTATTGGCGTTATTTTAAAGATCTTTTAAGGACCTATAACTGCTTCTAATTGTTGCCTTTCAAAGAATATTGATGTACAATATTGTACATATTGAGTTAAGAAAAAAAAAAAACTTAAACAAAAATTAAGAAAATGAACAGATATGTCCAATATATTTTTGTACATCAGGAACATATACAAACATACAGCCCATTATTTATAGGCAATTTATATGATTTCCATTTGAACTTATCGGGCTAGTTGAGTTACCTAAGGATACAAACTACAGTTTAGAAGCTGCTCTAAGGCCTTTCAAATAAAATCTATCAATTCATAATTATTTTAGTGGGATAATGCATTTTAGCTATTTTAAGTAGTGCCTTCAAAAGATTAATACGAATAATTGCTTAATAGAAAATAACGACAATAATTTGTCGAAGAAAACAAATTTAAAATCCAGACTTAATTTTGAGAAAAAAATCATTCTAGCTTGATTTTGTGTTGAAGGCTGCATACAAATATAATGTATTGTATATAATTAATCACTTCTCTTTCAAATTATTATTGATACATGAAATTGTTTCTTCACAACTTTGTGGAAAGGAGGCGTGGCTCATGGGTCCGTATTTTGCTAAATATATATATTACCATTTTCTTTGTCAGCCAACACCAACACCACCAGAGATGGGTTTTTTCACATCTCTTTACCTCCCCCCATTTCATTTCATCAAAAAACTACTGCCTAAATATATATATATATATGGTTTTTTTTGTGAAAGGAAACTTGATGAATTCATATATTATGTGTATACATAATACTATGTCTAACAGTGAAGAACCCCTCAAATCCCTTGGACAAAAGGTGTTGAAAATAATGAATAAAAAAAAAACGAGCAAAAAAAAAAATGTCTTTATTGTCAACGTCACAAGAAGAAAGAGAAGAAGAGGTCAATCCTCATGTGTTGTTTTTTAAGAGAGACATGAATACCTTTTTCCACATTTTTTGTCACTTTATATATTTTTTTCATAATACTAAAATAAGCAGAAATATTTGTCTTAAATGTTTCTAAAAAAAATGTAAAAAACAAAAAAAACCAGGATGTACCATTGTAGGTAAAACATAATCATAAAAGTATTTTTACACACTTATCCTCTACTTTTGTAACCCTCTTATACCCTCCTGGGGTGTTAATCAATCCCAAAGACTCAAAAATCAATGTGATATCTTTTGATAATTGTCATATTTTTGCTCCGTCTTGTAAATAGATCTAGAATCAGAATTCGGGTGGTTTTAATCCTTAAGGTAAACACATAAAAGGTAACAACAATATAATTTCCTCCTTAAACAAAAAACTAAACTTTTTTTAAATGTAGATATTTAAAAGAACATAAGCATTATATGATAAAATAAAGTATTTACATATCTAAAACTAGTTTATCATTTAAACTAGACCATTTATATTCAATCAAACTTTCCTATCGATAATAGTCTATAAATTGTATACAGAAATTTAAGCGTAATAACTTTTGCTCTCCTCAAGTCCTACAACAATTGACTATTCCCCTCATCCACAATCTCTAAATATTCTCCAAGTCTCATTCTTCCATTTTGTTATTAAGGACACTTTTTGAATAAATGACCCAGTTATTTGTAGGCATTTGTAATGAACCTATGATTTACCCTCAATGTGCATCTACATTCTTAATTTATAATTTACTTCCTATATCTATTTTTAGGATCATATTTCCTTATTTCAGAGTCATTAAACATTCTGGAATTAACTATAGAGGTTTCAAAGTATATTTCTGATACAATATTAAAATTTATCTACATTAACAATAAATATGGAAAAAGAGGAAATGGAGGAGAAGTGTTTCCTTCTAAAACTTGTCTTGTTTGATAAAAAATATTAATTACTGGCGCAACATACAATTGTTGGAGATATGATATGACATTTTAGAGTTGGCGATTAAACACGGGTACCAAATTAACATTAAAGGTTTGTTCGTATAGGAAAAAATGTTTTGACGTACGAGCACCGTCCAGGAAGAAATTAAACTCCCATGTCCTGGAATACTGTTAAAAAAAGTATTTAATTTGTTCAATGACCCTTATTGAATCATATCTAACAAGGACAAAGACAGTTTTGTATTGCTTCAATATCAGTTTTAATTTTGGGGTGATAAAAGCCCTAGGGAAGTACTTCTGTTGGAATTTAATGAAAGAGTTAATGCAATTCTTTTACTAATAATATCTTGAAAGTACAATAATAATAATATGTTTTAATAACACACACACAAAAAAAAAACCTCGTGGGTCATCATCATCACGGGTTTTTACGAGCCATAAATTCCCTTCTGAACCTAATCTGATATGACTTTAAAAAGCTTCTTAAAAACGATTGGGTGAGACAAAAAAGAAATACAAATGTAATCATGGGCTTAAAGAGGGGTTATCAGCACGGGGTTGGTCTCAAGCAGGGTGAGTTTTTTATTATTTTTTTTTATATTAAACTAATCCAATAATAAAATAATCGACCCCTATTATAGTATACTTTTTTTTGACCTTCGGATTGGGTAAATCTTACTTTTTTTGTTCGTTTTGTGTAAAGATTAGTTCTTATACCAACATAGTTACTTCTTACCTATGTGATATGTAACTATAGAAGCTCAGCTATTTGAGGAATCTGTCTTTTTTTTAAAGACAAAAATAGAATACTTGACTCTCACAATACGAGACATGCTTTGAAGGAGAAAGAGTCGTCTGTAAACATTTATATGTATGTTGCTTAGTACATAGGCACATATTAGTGATTAATCAAATATTCATTCATATTTGCAAATTATCCACATTGACATTCAGACTCTTTCACTACGGGAGGGGGGTGAAATAAGTATAAAGTCAAACAATCCAAAATTATTTTGCCAAGCTTTTGATTCTTTTTTTCGTAATTATTAAAAAAAATCTTTCATCTTGAAAAAAGGTAATTGACAAATTTTTTAAATCAAAATTGTCAAAATATTTAAAACTAGGGTTAGGTGATATTACTCTATTTTTTATAAAACATAATTATAATCTAAGTACTTTTGTACTTAGTTTTTATGCCGATACCTTTATTTTGAAGGGTTGTAGACTAAGACAAGCAACATAGTTAGAGGGCTTAAGACCCAGATATTTCCTTCAATAATGGATCCTAATCTTGAGGCATAGACAACATTCACATCACCATTTAAGGGATTGAGACCTTGAGAAACACTCACAAATTGGTCTCTAGACCAGTAAAATTAGTTACAACATCAGGAAAAAATCTTCTCTCCTCCATTTACCAAAATCTTGCAGGATCTTCATCACTAAAACTAGTGATGTATAGCATGTTAGTGATGAAATTATTATTATTTAATCACTGATGAGGGAACTTCTAAGTATAAATGAGGAAGACTCATGAGGATTTGTTTGGGAGTTTTAAAAATAAGTCCTTCTTGGACTCATGGTATTAAAGAGGAGCGGTTTTGGAAGGATTTCTGTTTATACTTTTCCTGTCTAGATACAAAGTGGGATTTTTGTTTTTTCGGTTCCCTTATAGCTCATCTAATAAAACATCCTGACCTCTAAGCTATTTTTCTCCCAAACATTCTTCAAATTGTTAGTGTTACTACATTAATTTTCAAGAACTTTTAATTTTAGTATATATGTATGTAGGTCATATTTTACACAACTCGAAATATATACATAAAATTAGATTGTACGTATATAATAAAGCTATTGAATCGTATACAACAAAAAATAGATTTCTGAGCCATATGTAATGTTAATCATATAATATGTATGGTTTAATGATGATTTAATATATGAACAGGGAACATATTATTATTTGTAATAAACAGCATTTGAAAAGAAAGAAGAAAAACCAACTTTAGAAGAGAGTGAGGCTCACGCCTTATAATCATCAAATAAACAGATTCAAAACCCCTTAAATTGAATCTGAGAAAGATGTAACAATGAACGACAACAAGAACCATGGTTTTGAATGTAACAAAAACAACAACAATAAAAAAAGAATAAAAAAAACACGTTTGGTTGTCGTAAATGGGGGAAGGAAGAGAAGAGGGATCCAGCACACACATTGTTAAAAAGTTAAAATAAGAGAGATTTCTCGTTTCATTTTTTATTTAAAGGACTGGAATGATAAATCAATTTAACGAGGTTTTGTTATTCAATATTATTGTTACTCATCATATAAAAAAAGAGGTTCATATATATGAATTACATACATATACATAAACCATGTGGATATCCAATTCGTTGGACGTCATTTCAAACACAATTTATGGTTTTTTTGAGGTAGTACATACGATGGGATACAAGGGATGGGATAATAATCCACTTTCATGTACTATATATACATATATATTTGACACTAATGAATTGTTAATATAAATAGATATGGTGTACGCACAAGATGGGAATTGGTTGGAGTTTTAACTTGTATAAGTTAAATTTTTTGAATTATTTCAGTTAAATTTCGTAAAATTATAAATTTTGAAACCATGAATCCTGGGGTTGTACAGTGTCCCACATAATTCTTCTTAATTGGATCTTGTTATTTCAAAAATTACATCATATATCATAGCTTAACAACAGAAGCCGGCGCTACTGATTTCCAGATTTTCCGGCATATATGTATGATGACAAAATTGTGCAATGCTGGGGTCTTAAAGAAGATAGGGATAGGTAGGAGATGGGGGCAACAGGACTATGCCTCATACTACACCTCAAAAACAACTCATTATTGGCTCGAGTAGTACAGCTTCGACTGGGTGTCTATTGTCCAATGATATTCAGCCTCTTAACTTCCCTGACCTGAATTCCATGGAGTATTTGGTCTTTAATTACCTTGAATCAAAGGTCCTCACACCACCAAAAAGTCTATGATTCCTCAATCATCATTGAATGCAATAATTCAGAACAGTCTCTAGTTTCCAGGGCCTGCACACAGCTCAGGACCCAAATAGATACCGTTATGAGACCGATGGAAGCTACATTGAGTGGGATATAGTTTCAATGATTGTCCCTCCCGCTCGGTTTTTGAATGAATCTCAAAAATGACCATTTTATGTTAATAGATCAAAAGTTGTTATACCCTATATTTGACCACATATCGAGAATTGATTCGTGTTGATTTGGATCCTTCAAACTCAAAATAATGGTCTGTAGGTGTTGCCAAGATTCTGAACGGATCACAAAAAATAGTCGTAGTACATTACATAAGGTAATCGACAGATCAACTCCAAGTCCCTTAGATACTTCATAAGGGACAAACTTCTCGGGAAAATAATAGAACCTAGTCAAAATTTCAATCTACTTTCACAGTCATTTCAAGAGCTAATTTCCCCAATAGCTCGAAAAATTACCACTCCTATTTTATGACTTGATATCATATTTCTTAATGATGTCAACGGATTAATGAGTTAACTTTCTTCTCTTCAATTCGCTTCTTATTTTCTTACTCGAAAGGTGGCGATAATAATTAAATTTATATGTTTCATATTGTAACGTAACTGTACGTGTAATAACATATTGTATTGTAACGCTATCAACAGCAGTATCGAGATAGAACACGGCGTTACTCCACATAAAAGCTCACTATATATATTTTATGATCAGCTATAGATTTATCCTTATTAGTGCTTTGAACGTTACTGGTTGAATTCTAATTAGCTGTTGCTGTACATACCGTAAATTCCCATTTAAAATGTTTTATTTCATTTTTGGGTCGAAACTTGTACAATAACCTTACACAAGTTACAGCTTGTAGATACCTGATGCCTATATTTATATATAGAAGCAATGGTTATAAGTGGTATTTTACTTTTATTAAATAAATTGTATTTTCCCTTTAACTAAGATGTTGTTGATTATTGTTCAACGACTTCAACATTTATTGTGATTAGTCATTCATTCAACTATATTTCTATATAATAACATAATATATATTTCGTTTCCAGCTGTCAATTTTATTTTAAAAAGGATTTGAAAAATGATATTGAAGAAGTATGAAAACATTTATGTTATTCTTTAAAATACATAAATAGGTGTTAAAAATACATATAGCTATGTATACAACCACTAACATAAAGAAAACAAGTTTTCCCTTGCTCTGTCTGGATATATGTAGAAACAATGTCTTTCTACTATGTTGTATATACAAATAAATACATTTATATCAGATAAACACCACCCCTAGCTCATAGGAGATGATGACAAATAACACAGCTCTTCTCAAACCCCTATTCATATCATATGTACAAATGTATCAGTCAGTCATAGTAGAGCGGAAATCATTATTTCTTCTGCGAAATGATTCCCTCCAGTTGAGCCTTGAGTTGTTGATTCGTTCTCTTGAGGAAATTAATTTCCTCGGCATGGTTCTTCTCATCTGCCAACTTTTGTTCCGCGGCTCTCTTCTCAATAATCTCACAATTATGCATTAAATCCGCTACCTTTCGCTCCAACTCCATTTTTTCATCCTCAAGGATGGAGATATTCGATTCCATATCCGCTTTACCCTAAGAAACATACACATACTTGACATTTCTTCATCTCTTGAAGTGAACAACCCCCCAATGGATCTACCTGCTCTGCTTGTAAGGCTTTTCGTATCCCAAAGGCAATGCTGGATTCATAGAGAGTCTGATAGGCGTGAAGTGTCATACGGAGTTCATCGCGTACACGGAGAAGAAGGAGTCCACGCTCCATACAATTGATGGTGCATTGACGTATTAGTTCATCAAAGCATTGGGCATAGAGCTCTCTTCGGACTTGACAAATCCCTGTTTCTCGTGCCTGACGCTGTTGTAACTTTTGATCTAATTGCTCCTAAAGGGTACATATAAACAGTAATGATTGACATTCGTATGGTGTATACAAATTGGGCTATTGTACAAGAAATAACGTTTACAAACAGTTTGTTTCGACCAAAATATTAGAATAACCTTTTTAATTATTTGTCACCGAGAAAACTTTTGACTTTTCAGTTGAAAATTATTAATTCATAGGTATTATGTAGGCCATAAGATAACCACAGGTTTCAAGTTTCCTTCACTCTTATACTAAAAGATAGCATCAATTAGTAGAGAATGATAATAATTTTTTAAACAGTTTCTATCATAAATCAATAAACGGTTATAAGACGTACAAATTGCAACTTGTACAATATCCCAACTTCTACACAATGTAAAATATAAATATAATTTAATCGTTATACCTGTAGGTTGATGACATCCAGTCTTGTAGCAGGGGTTGAAGAGACAGACTGTCTCCAGAGCTGACCCTCTTCTTCCCATTCCCGAGGAGGAAGAATTGAGTCCAGGAGTTCTTCGGTCTCAGTTTTACTCTTTTCTGAGTTACTTGATTCGGTAGGACTATGAGTTGGAGTGGGATGCTTGTCAATGAGTACAGGATTGTTGTAGCGGACGAGGGAGAAGGAAGAGCCAATCATTTTGGCGGATTCGCTAGAGCCTGGATTGCTTGGAGTTGCCATACCGGTGTACGTGAGGTTGTGTGATATATTATTTATATTGATTACACAATCATTGATAACTATTATCATACCTTTCTATTTTTTTTTGTAGTATGTTCTGTTCCATTCCTTTCTTTTATTTTTCATGTGGCAACTCTCATGACAAATTATGTTGTTGTTTTTTTTTTACTCTATACTATGTAACTAATAAACGCTGTTGTATCCCTTATAAAAAGAAGCAAAGCGTGGCAAATTTTGAGTTCTTTCATTTATTCCAGTACTACACAATCAACTAATGTAATAATAGCAATTGGCATAGTACATGGAGAATAAAAGATGCTTGTTAAACATCATTTATCATAAGGAAATTTAATTTCTAGTTCATATAATAACTGACATTCCCCCGTCTCGGTCGTATCCATCCATCCCTTAGTTACTTACAAATGTATGTTCTTATAAAGAATAGAAAATATTTTATAAATCAATGTTTTAACAGTTTTATATCAACTTTTATTTATAATCGTTAGACTGTCTCGTTTTCTTGTTAATGTTTCGTTTTCTATGCACAAGGACATTTTTTCTTGAGTATTATCAAAAACGGACTGTGACAAAGTTGGAGGACTCTCAAACTATTTTTGGGATGGTATATGCTACTTTATGGTGGGAAATGATATTATTAGGTCAAAGTTGACCATTAATAGGTATCTAGAATTTGTCAAAAATCATTGAGCACATAATATTGTATCCTTCCAATTATTATAATCAAAGTGGACAATATTGTATATTGATAAACCAAAACTAAAAAATACAATTTTTAACTCGTAGAATCATATTTGGGATGGTACAAGTCGCCTAAAAATGGCTAATTTTGAACCCAAAATCCCATTTAAATGGCCTGCACAGGGTCGTCAGCAGGGGATGGGATGTAGGCCCCCCTTAATTATGGAATATTTCCTTTTAATAGATTTTCTTTTGTTTCAAAAAATTTAATACTTGCAATTTTTTTCATTTGCTTTGGATTTTTAATTTATTTTTTTTGTAAAAAATTTTAATTTTTCGATTTTTTTTGCAAAAAGATATCCAAAATCAAGCCAACCCCCCAAAAAAAAAAAAAAGAAGATACATTTATTTATATAATCCTACAAATGGACCTGAGGTACCAGGGGCACAAATTTTGGGAAGGCCCTTCATATTGGCAAGTCAGTTTTTGGATGGTGCTCAGGATAAAATATTATTTTCAGAAACAGGACTGTCTAGAACCCCATTTCTTCATGAGCATGTTTGATAATGGAGGGAGATTATTTTGAAGAAATTGAGACATTTTACCTTCGTCTTTACCTTCCTTCAAGTTCTACCCCCCCCCCCCTCCACAACATCTTGGCTCACCAAGAATAACAAGAAGAAGAAGGAGAAGAAACAAAAATGAAAATAAGGAACCAATGAAGCGTTCATGATTCAAAACTATTTGTCCCCGCTGTGAAGAGCGCTCTTTGTTAACCGCACCTATTTCTGCTCCATCGCCTTGCTTTAGTGCTAGAAATAATAAATGTGAAGTAGGTATATATACACAATAATAATAATAAAAACAATAATATTGTGTAGAAACAAACATCAAGGCTCAGTAAACTGCTTGAAAAGAAGAAAGAAAAATTATGTGTAAAAGGAGAAGTCAAAAAAACATTCACACGCAACCTTTGAATTACAAATTATGCTAATTCATCCTTCTTCTTCTCTTCTCTTTTCCTCTCTTTCCTCGCACCACATACCCACTGTTTGTTTTTCCTTTTAAGGTATAGAGGTCGTGCGCTTCGTTTCTTCTTGATGTTGTTGTTTGCTTTTGTTATTTATTTATGTATTAATAAGTATATAAATGATAATCACGGAATCAAAACTGAAACAAAATATTTGTCGTGACTTTTCTTTGAAGTCGGGTAAAGTAAAGTGAAAAAAATATGGGGGCATTGATAAGGAGAAAAAGGACTTATCACGCTCATTTTGAAATGTCCTTTGCACCACTACACTACCTGATCGCTCCAATCATTATCAATCAATCTAGAGTGCGGATAGTATTTCAATTATAAATAATCAGTAATCCTTCAACCATAGATGACTTGAGAGGATTTCATATCATCATAAGGTCGGAGAGGGGTGATGCCCCTCCATTTCTAAAAGACTAAAATCTCCCTTCGTGTCAAATACCAGGAGCACGGATTAAATATATAAATAAATGGCTTGGGTAGCTTATGAAAACAATAATATTGAATATTGTACGTCTTAAACAATAAATCATTAGTTTTCTTTCAGTGATCCCTTTGGATTAGGAAGGTCATAGCCTCATATGACCCCTCTTAACCCTCTGGCATCACACAATTATATCATATAGCTAACTATTTATATATAATAGGCTGACCAACCGTTCTATTTTTACTTTCTCTTCCGGAACTTTTATATAAATTCGTGGAATATCCATTGTTTTGATGAACAAATTGTTAAATATTGACATAAAATAAAATTATGATTAGAACTAAAAGATACCAAATCCCTCCTTATAAAATTAATTAAAAGAAAGAAGCTCAAAAATATCATTTCCAAAAACATTACTAGAATCAAAATTAATAATTATTTTATTCTTTAATTTTATTAATTTCAACTCTAAAATATACACTGATCTGGCCATAGAGTCTCTTCCTTGATAAACAATGTCTTAGACCATAACAATTGCATTCCCAAGCTCATTTTATGAAAACATCACTCCTCTCTAAAATCTACTATCCACCAACAAAAATTAAGAGCCCCAAGAAATTCAGGCTGTAAAGTTCATTTTTTTTATTTTTCTTGGGTTGTTTTTGCTTTATTAACTAACTAGCAGTATTTGCCGGTATTGATCGGAGTTAATTGATGAATAAACATAGAAATTAGCTTTACATTTTTCTAGCGCACTCTCACAAATAACTACTCAATACTTGGATGTTCCCTCTATAATAATGACAACAGTTTGAAAAAATATGAATAAAAATATTTTTCAGTTGCCCAATATGACGTATTGAACTTAGCTACCTACGTTCGGGGCTAAATCTAATTCAAGTCACATTCATTATTTTTTATTCTATATAAGTACTTCCTATTTCTTCTTTTTTCTAATATGACACGCTGAGCTAGAGCTACACATGCTTGTTGTTAAAAATGAGTTCATTAAATCAATAAAACAAACAGAAATATTATATAAATATACAGATCCAAAATGTTAAAAAACATCATTTAAATCATTTTTTTTTTGCAAGTGGTATCAATTTACAGTCTTAAAAAAGTGGGACCCGCGTGTTTTAAAAAATTCAATCTCGTGAACAATTTGTGATATAATAATAGAGAAAATAAAAATCGTAAATTTACGAATTCTTTTTAAAATATAATAATAATACTTAAATTACATTGTATTTAGTATTTACTAACGGAATTCAGTAATTTAAACGTGTGCTTTCCGGGATCCTGTTAAAAAAAAGAATCCCGGAAAATGAAAGAAAAAACCTAATCAAAATTCGTTCATTTGTGGACATTTTGAGCTGTTGATAAGTGGATGAAGCCAGTAAGAACTTACGAACATGGAAGTCGTGTCTATCTATATTCTAAAGATACAATCGCATATACATTATATATACATATAACATAGTATATGTATATAAATACATTGGTCCTCATTTTCAAACTTCCTTAAAAAACACATATCAAGTTTCTAGGGCCGGATTTTCCTTCTTTTATTTAGTTGTATGAAGTATTAGTAGTACTCGTAAGAGCAGACACGAAGCAAACGACACAAAATACTGATTTTTGTTAAAGATATATCATTTAGATATACATCTTTTTAATACTTTCACTTCATATTGACGACGTCTTTTCATTCGTCTCCTGCAAACAAAAGATAAATTCAAATGATAAAATGAATAACACCAAAAAATACATCCATCCTAGCTCATTTGATATATCTTCAATTATTATATATATACTTAATATGTGTATACAAATATTGAGTTTCATCTCAACCACATACATAGATACAGAGTCCTTCATAAGAATTGGAAGGATCACAATGTAAATGGCTATAATTAATGATACATGATGAAATTAGATCCCAAATTTTTTCACGAAACATTTACTAATAGAAGCCTTCATGTTATTCTAAACAGAAACCCCATTAAAATTGGGGTTCTTGTCCTCCTTGGAATAAGTGTTACATACAGGGTCGGATAACACAACCCTGGACTCGAATGGTTGTTCAAGAAATACTTCAATATTTTTTTTATTTCCCATATCAATAAAATGAATCCCAAATAGCCCTTCACGGCTCTCTTGATGGTCCTAGTAGCCACTGAGAAGTCCATGCATGAATCTTGTGATTCATAGATTTGGTGGGGCCTCCAAGATTTTATTATACAATCTGGACAGGAACTCCACATCCCTCTTTAAATGGTGCCCTCTACGTTCCGGGAGATGCCTTCTCTACCATTCTTCCTCTCGACGACCTATAAAAACCAGGCTCTCAGATCACTTCATAATGATCTTAGTTCTCCCCACCTCATAAAGGAGATCTGAGATGAGCAGCCTTTTGGCTTCCTGCTCACTCATCATGACGAAATCTTTGTTATATTTTGTTTATGCACAATGTATGGTCGATCTAGAATTTCAAGAATGAATCACTAAACCTTCCTATATTAATGAGAAAATTATCATTAATTAACAGTCCACGTTTTGCCTGCTCTACCCTGTATTGTGTATTAAATATGATTTCTTGTCAATATTACAAATTTATTCTATAGGTTCTTCTATAGGGAGCGACAACATCCTTAAGCCTTTTAAAATCATTAGTGTGGATAGCACAGATAGTATTTTGTAAATTAATATAATCCCAAACAGCTCTTGCAGCTTCCATAAGATGATTTTTTGAAATAATAACATTGCCCTTCCACCATAGCATAGCATAGCAAAAAAACAAGGGGCTTACAATGAAGAGGAGAAAGTGGCCAAAAATACTAAGGGAATGTTTAACTATTTGGGGGTTCTTAAAAACTCATCCTAGGTTCATGAAAATACCTAAGTCTTCAAAAAAGGTGTCCTTGTCGATCTGAACCCCATCAGAAATATGAACAAAAAAAATAAATAGAAGTGATTTTTTGCATTTAAGGCCACTGCAATTCACACCAAGATCAATTTAAGTCAGTTTTCAGGTCATGTTTATTTTTACGAACTTGAAGCTCATATTAATTTACCTCGAAGTGTATAGTAATCGAGAAAATAAAGGCAAAAACTGATGAGTAACACAGACATTACATAGTATGTGGAAATTCTCTTAAAATCGAACTCGAACGAACTCAAAAATTGATATATTGTCCCAATATGAACCACAACTCAAACCTCCAACATTTCGACTCAAATCTAATACTAATAATTTCTACCTCAGATTAACTAGTTAGAACTTCCTAACGTAACCTACAAAATGGTTTTAGGAATCGATAAATAAAGTCGAAAAAAATTGTAGGACGGTAATTCATAGGGTTGAAGACTTGAGATATTCGACCCAGCTTGATCTCCAAATCAAAGACTTGAAATTTGAGTTGAAGGGAAGGCTTGTTACTTGACTTGGACTCGAAAGTCATTTCATTTGGTCAAAGGATATATTGTATCTTTCATTTTCTGGAAATATCCAAGAAATCCAACTAAACTCGATGAAAATATTCAAAGACTTGAAGTTATAAGTAAAGACTTTGTTGTATAAGGACTAATTCCCACCTAGACCTCTAGACTAATTTATGGAACCCTGCATATATACATGCATATTTATAGAGATGTCACTCTACTGTCTATGACTATCTCCCCATCATCGACAACAAACCATCGTCATTCACCAGACAACCATCCTTTTCTTCTCTTCCCTTTCTTTTGTAAATACAAATCTCCATTATCCCTTGTGCGGTGATGGTGGTTATATATTGTAGTGTCAGTTTTTAAAATAAGGCATAACAACACAAATACACACACACAATAAGCCGCCAATGGCTTTATTAGAAAGATTGAATAGAGAGAGGGAAGGGGGGAGGTAAATGTTTGGTTTTATTGTGAGTAAAGAATGAAGACGAAAAAAAAACATCATGTTTTTTGTAGCTTTTTTTCCCTTCTTTTTACCGCTTTTGTTGTTTTTATTTTTATTATTATTTTCCTTTCGCATGGTTGAAGATGCGGAGCCAATAAGGACTTCCTCCCCCAAGTTTTTTTTAAAAGTTGAGCATGTATGTAGGATATATGAAAAAAAAAAAAAAAACCATTGTAGGCGAATCAACAAAATATTTAGACAATTTAACTCCATTTTGAATAATAGAGGAAAATAAAGAAAGAGAATAAATCAACTAACGCAACCTCACATATCCCTAATTATAACCAATATCTAATTGAAGGCATACATATATGTTAGGAGAGGAGTCTTTTTATGGGGTAATGGGGTTAACGAATTTTAATAAAATTGTGGGATCATAATTATTTTAATGATCTATTTTTGCAAACAGATTTTTCAGGAATAAGGTCATATATTGTTCGAATATTGATAATTTTCCTCCCAAAATGGTCGTAAGGGAGGGGCAATGGTCCAAATATCAATAATTTGGACCAATTTACCATATTTCTCCTATACCTATTATTATAACCAGGCAATTTAATGATGTGCCCTTCTGAATTATATATGACTCGGTAAATTCAAATGAGGGTCTTTATTATAATTAAATTGTTGAAGGGGCCTTATATATTAGTCATTTGATCTTTATATATTCTCATGTCTGACTTATAGAAACAACTTTCAGGCCCGTCTGTTTTTCTGACAAAAAAATTGAACGGTAAAGCACATTAATACAAATGAAACTATAATACTGGGAAATATGATCAAAATCCGGAAGATGATTTTATTGCTCCCATGAATTCTTAATGTTGACTACCCCATTGCTTCAAATCATTGTATCAAAGATAAAATACTTTTCTGGAAAGAGTCAACTTTTTCCCCGAAGAAAACTAGGACCAAGATGAATTGGTATTTCAGCAATTCTTCCTCATGATAACTCAATAGTTTTAAGGAAATGTTCACAAGTCAACATGAGCTAATTCGAATTCAATCAATCAACAACACTCAGAAAACTGTTCAGAGAAAATGAGCCGAAATATCGACAGCTGAGGCCCTAAATACAATATAAATTTATATGCTAGCGAGGTATTGCTATGAAGAAGACGCAGTTCAGGTATGAAATAAGTGAGAAATGACAGCTGCAGTCTTATAATGACAAAAAATTATAAGTATGAACTAAAAATATATGTATTTAAATAAGAAATACACTACAAAATTATTTTTTTGAAAATGTCGTGAATAATAAATAAATTATTAATTTTAGGACCCTTTAATCACGTGATTCTATATTCACTTTCTTTTATTGGTAGTATCACCTTGTTTCTGGCTACTATTAGTCACAACACCGACTCAATTCAGGGGCATTCGTGGAGGTTATGTTCTTATATTTATTAACTATATATTTTATGAGTCTGGCCCTTATCATTCTGCGTCATTACTCTCTTGGCCATAATTAAGATAAAATTATGGAATATATTCTTCTATTCATTTCAAGAGACATCTTTCTTCATTTCCATAGGAGAACACTTCTGTGTATTCCATAAAAAAGCACATTTCCTTCAAGAAAAAATAATGTCAAAAATAGATAATTTTCTATTTTTTTCTTCATTCCTCTATTTTTAACAGGACTCATTGATGCAGAAATATGATTGACATTTAGAAATTATTTGATTTATAAAAATAACAAACTCTTCAAAGAGGAATTATGTGGATTAGTGATGGATCCATCCTCTGGTTTGAACTTCCAATCATAACATGAACGTATATTCATTCTTGAATAGATATTCATTTAGTTAAAAGAATTGACTTTCAAAGACACTCTATCACTAAAGCTGGAGCCACAAATAACAACATAAACATTGTTAACAGCTCTTCTATTTTTTCTATTAACAATCAACTTGTTTTAAAATATTTATATTTTTGACGATTATTATTTTTTGTAAGTCTTTGATTGACTGATTCTGACAGTCTAATTATTTTCCAATAAACAAAGACACGCTCGTCCCTTCGTTATAATAGATAGGTACGAGAATTTATAAAAATAACCAACATCTCTCAAGGACATATATGTATATGTAGTAGAGGGGAATCCTTTTATTTGTTCTCGGTTGAGTGAAAACAATGATTAGGATTGTCAAAAGGATCTCAAAACATTTGCTGCTCATTCGTATTTTGATATTGTGGAAAGAAAAATATTGTATTTTTTTGAATACTTCTTTTGATCTCTCAAAATCCATCTGCATAAGTGGTTAGAAAAATTTGTGAAGCATATTTTGTAAATGTGTTTGAATAATTATAAAAACAACATCAAATTTGCAATAGTCTACATGAATATCTACCAATGAAAATAGTAGGAAAAATAAATCCATAGTTTATACAAACATATATCATTCATTAAAATTCAAATCTAGTATGTGTAATCCACCCCACAAATATCCCTTTGTACTCGGATATGATTATCCAAAAACGATGATTTTAGTATGCGAGGTTTTGTGGTTATTGTTCAAATGTACCGTACATTTATAATCCATCAAATAAATAATTAGACGTTGTAAATTTAATATATGAAAAAACAATCTTGAGCAAAAATCAAGAAAAAGAAAAAAATACTTTACGATAGAGCCCAAAATTTTATAGATATATATTAATCAATTATATGCTTTAAATTCAAAAATTTGGGGAATATTTAATAGATCTTTAAATGTAAATTGTAGCATTGATTTGATTTCAAGGCCCCGATTTGATGTTTCAAATAAAATCGATCAATTGTATGAATTCTTTCATGGTGACAATGACTTTATACTACTTTGAGTGTAATTTGCAGCGTCTTCAAAGGATTCATTTGAATAGGTTTTCGATAGAAGTTGGGAATAATTCCCAAAAATACAAAATGTAATCCATATTCAATTTTACGAAATATCATTTTTGCTTGATTTTGTGTTGAGAGATCACAAATGAGGCCTGTAAGATCATGTATATCAGATTCCACTCATACTTGTTTATTGCATTATTAACGGATTAACTTACTATAAATCACTTTGGCACATATCAATTGAGTGACTCACTGTAATTGAATTTTACTATTGTCTATTTTTACAAATTTATTACATAATATAATGACTAAAATCACTGAAATGTTCGGAATAAAAAAACCAATTATTTCTTAATTAAAATATGTTCGAAATTACTTTGAAAAAAAAAATCGTTATCTATTTTTGAAATTCCCCTTAAGATTTAGAAAAAAAAATACTAAATTAAGAGAAACAAAATTATTATTCTGTTGAAGTACTTATCTCTCCCAAAATTGGAGGTGCTGCAAAATTCAAATCGTTTGATCATGAAATAATAAAATTAATTCATATTTCATGTCAATAAAACTACTAGAATAAATATGAAATAGTAACAGAATATCTACCTAGACGTGATTTTCCACCATGGTTTGTGAGGGTCAGATACATTTTGTAGGATTCTCCACTTGATTTGAACACATTGTTTTTATAAAATCCCCATGTGAGTTTGCCTAGTCTGCTAGGTATTAACTTACTTGAATATCAAATTTTTACTGTTCATAATATATATCTTGAGTATTAAAATGTAGACTGAGTTATGCTAAAGGAGTCTTCATAGTCAATTAAGTATGTCAACATGTTATTATAGGATTAAATAGAACGTCCGCCAATAACGAATTATTCTTAGAACATGAGCAAATCCGAAAAAGAGACGAAAAAAACAAAACATTTTATTGGAATTTGATTTATATCCAAAGTATAACTAGAACTCGATTAAAAAAATAATGTTCATGTACTTTTTTAATTATTTTGTTCATAACAAAAGTAATTGGAGGAGCATTTATTACAAAAATAAGTAACTTGACTTCCTTTTGAATGAGTTAGATTAGCCGTTTTAAAACTGGAAGAGGGGCCGCCTTGGGGGCATGAGGGTGTTTAAAGGGGATAACTAATAAGGATAAGTAATTGTTCACCGTTAATCAACAAAATAAGAAAAACTTGTCGAAATAGTGGTGATGTTTCTGGAAAGGAAGTAAAAGTCGCCAGAACTAAAGCATTAAAAACTTTAGCCATAAATAACTCAAAATAAGAGAGGGATTTTCATAATAATGACGTCATACATTGATGAAAACATAATGAATAATAATTGATCATCTAATTCATTGTTGTTGTACTTTAAAAATTATGTGGCAATTACCTTCGTGTCGATATCTATAAGGTGGCCCCTCATTTGCTGGCTCTCCCACATTGTGGAAACGTCTGAGTAACATCCCTTAAACAGATCAAAATTTTCTGAAATACTTTTTACACGCATTTGCTGAATTTTTAATATTCATTATGTCATTTCTTTTATTGTATCACACAACTTTTCATCCAAGAATAAATAGATAAAAGGCTGGAAATCATCTGGTAGTTAGACAAATAGGTCAATCATACCAATGGCTATTTATTTTTTCAGTACTCCAAAACTATTATTGTCAAATTATTTTGTCACAATTTAATTTATTATTTCATAATATTAAAATCCTACATAATATTAAGTACTATTAATTTATGAAACTTAGTATGTTGACTAATTAATAAGCTTACTTCAAAAATTTCAAACGTCCTAAAGCATTCTAAAATGCTCGTCTGCGCGTCTAAAATTGAACACTCTGAAATTTTTAAAAATAGTTAAATAATTCTGTAATTTTTAAAGTGGTCGACGAATTAATTTATTTTACATGAAAGATGAGAGTCTTAGACACATGTCTATTCAATATGCTGCCCATGTTATCCACTACCAGCTCCAGTCTGGACCAGAACTTGCTGCATGACTTGGCGATGAAGCTCTGGTCGAGGTTGGCTCAGGCATTCTTGTGGGGAGACTTCAGCTGGTCATTGGACTTGTATTGGACTCCCGACATCATCCCCTTTAAACGACAAAACACTGTGAAGTCAAGCGGCGAACAATCAGGCGAGTGAGGCGGTCAAGAATTCCGATCGAAGAAGACTGGAGTCTCGATCTGAAGGAACTCTGGGATAAAGTTGCTAGTGTGGCAGCTGGCACCGCCCTGCTGCCACCACCACCTGTCCCTGTAAGTAGTCCTGGCCCAAGGGAACACTTTGTCCTTCAAGTATTGGCAGTACGTCTCGTACTAATTAGCAATTAATGTCGTTGGTTCAATTGTTGGATAATTCTATATTTAATAGTATAAATATCTTTGCAACTTTGCATAATTTAATTTGAGTTTAACAAATCAACGCTTTGAAAGATAGCTACAAGTTATTTTTTAATATTTATTTGGTAGCTTGGGCAATGAGGTTGTCATGACTCAATAAGTACACTGTTAAGAAAAAGTTTGGAAAAAAATACTTTTTCAACATTTTTATGAACGTTTATACCTTATCAATATTTTTTACATTAACCCAATGAAAATTTTATTATGAAAATAATGGATCTATCAAATATATTTAATTATTTTTCGGTAAAAATCCAGATGTTTTGGTTAGGCTTGATTTCATATCCTATGTTTCTCTCTGGCAAATGTGAGAGATTTGAAGTTAATTCTTTCAGAATGGTTATCCTTCTATTAGACATATACATTAGACTATATACATAGATTAATTGGATATTGACAATTTGAAGAATGTTTTATGGAGTTATAGATTAATTCTCTTTACGTTTCATTAGATAAGCTACAATCAGGTTTAACAAGGGAGGAAGGGGAAAATGATAATATCAAGGTCATTATCTAGAATTACTCCTATGTTGATTCCCAATTATACTCTGAGTTCAACAATGACTTACAATTGTAGCTCCGCTAAAACCCTCAGGGTTACTATCCGTCTATAAGCACAAACGAATGTTAAATCAGGTTTTGAATATAATTGAATCTATTTAGAAAGACATGTTAACTACTCAGGAATTAAGTAATAATGACGATTGCTATTGAAAAGAAAATTCCTTCTTCAGACTACCAATTCCAAAAAAACTGGCCAGCTATAAAATATACTGGATTTTCATCACTGCTTATGTACATCCGTGTAAATAGTCTTTCTTACTACCCAATCGAGTAAGCCTTACCAGATCTAGCAATCAGTAAAAATATGTTGTAGGAAGCACGCACACCATTATATGTAATTATTAGATTGTTGTGAAGTGATCGAAACCATTTTTTCAATAGTTTTTCGTGTCTTGAACTTTTCTAAAAACTGCAGACAAAAAGTTTTCATACCTCTCAAGGACTTTTGGTCGAAATAGTTAAAGAAATAAAAGATTATTTATGCAAAAAAAATATAATTACTGGACGTCCTTTAAATACTTGGTTGAAGTTTTAGGTTACATAATTTGGGTTTTAGTTTCTTTTTTTTAATTAAGTATAATAATATATCCTAAATGGTCAGTTTTTATTAGAGAGTAATTGTACACTGAGTATAGGATAAAATATAAAGGCACCAATAATGAAGTATATTCATACTATCTCGATACATAGTACTTCTTTTCTATCCACCTGATAATATTAAACATATTCATTGCTGCTACCTTGTAGTCACATTTTTTAAATTTTGTTTATCTATTTTTTTTATGTAATCACCGTTTGTTTGCTCTACCGCCCCCAATCGCCCCTTTTCACAAAACAGCCCCTTGACCAAAGCACCGTCTTCAAGGAAGTGGTATCACCCACTTTGGCAAACTCTGGTCTAAGGTTTATTAATAAGTGTGCATTGAACTCCATCGATATGGTGAATAATTGTTTCGTTCCAGAATACCGTAGTAGTTGCAAGACATCGAAGTCTAAAAAAGTATACGCAGTGCTTACTTTTCTTAGTGTGTATGTTTTTTATTCTATATTTTCAGAACTGAATAACAACGGATTTATATTAAGATAATTATATCTTTTAAAAAAATTCAAAATAATATTTTTAATATTTTAAAATTTATAGATGAAGATCAATACTTCCTATAAATTGTTGACATTGAGTGTGATGAAAAATATCATTTTGTTCGTTCTATATTTCGATCAAATTTTCATGTACAATAGAAAAAAATTACTTACTGAAGTAAATCCTCATAATTAAAAAAATATATATAAAAATAACTTTATTAAAATGAGAACTAAAGTGTAAAAAAGGATTCAAAAATTGTAGGGTGGGAATTTAAATGATTATTTATTCATTAGGAATATTTATAATGTTGTTTAACCTTTATAAAGATTTCGCTTGTCTTATCGAATAAATTCATAAATTGACTCCAATCTCAAGAACCTTATGGCTGTAATAATTTTGAGAGATTGTTGAATATTAAGGAAAAAAGTTCCGTAAAAATACGAACTATTTACAGTAAATACTCAAAAACACAAATTATGTAGTTAAGTATATAGTATTGTAACCTTTTCTCGTAAAAGAAAAAAAGAAGAAAATTTAATTGGTGGTTAGACAATATCATATGAGCAAACTAAATTCTTACTAATATTTTTGTTAGGAAAAACAACAAATATATTGATTTTTCTCCTTAAAGGATCGTTCCATAGTAATATTTATCTCTTTATTATAAGAAAATTTTCTTTAAGCTTGGTATTTGTTTCTCTATGGTTTGATTACTCTATCACGTGATGTTGCTATAATAAGATAACAACGATAAAATATTGTATTTCAATAACTGTACACAATTCCTTAATTTAACAACCTTTCTCACCAAAAAAGAAATTGTTATTTAACACATTGGTCCATAAAATTGGTTATCTCACTAAAATAATTTTTTTTGCAAAAAAAACTGCCCATTTTTCTTCTTCTTTTCTTCTTAAATGGATTTAAAAGTTTATTGTTTGAATTTGAAGTAGATAATATTAAGCTGTGAACAATTATTCAATAATTATTCCATGGTTTGAAAGAATTGTCTCATTAACAACTAATTTTTGGCTTATTTTCATTTTGAAACAACGTGACGTTGATGTGATAAATTATAGAAAAAAAATCGAATTATTGATTGTAATGATAGTGAAGGTTCATTTTACTTTTATATCTATAATTTAGTTTTATGAAAAAGCTTTCAAAAACATATATTGCAGCTGTTTTACGTATTTTTTTATAGTTAGGCAATGTATCTCTTCGAAGCAAATAATTTGATTCAATATTATTTAAAAAAATAGGTAGCAAGGACAAGAAGAAAACCTCTGTGCTAGCAGTGATGTACGCTCAACATTGAAAAAATGTTGTACAATGTAACTTTTGGAACAACAGGTACATCCTTCATGTACTCAAGTCATTTTTTGAGCTTCTACGAAAGAGATATAGTAAATAGTTATATTTATTTCGTAATATGATAATAAGATATCTTGAAATAATTAAAATATTATTGGTGTGTTCAGTTTGTAGTGACAAGAATGATAAGACACTCGGTGCCAAGGACTTGAAACAAGTACATACTCAGTACACAAATCTTCCGTATCCATTTGTAAATACAAAACGAGAGAGAAAAATAGGAAAATTACATCAGTTACCTGGCCCACATATTCAAGAACTAAACCATTTTATCTATAAAGGAAATGGAGATTTGGGAAGAACAAAGGTATTCAGAATTTTAATTGCTGGAGGTGGAACAGGGGCTAGTCTCTTACACTATGCCTATATTTTCAAACATTATAAGGTAGAAATCATTTACTTAGATTTTTCCAAAAAATCAATGGAAATTGCTCGAGAAAGAGTCAAAAATTATGGATACTCCAATATCAAATTCTATCATAACTCCATTTTCAATATTCCAAAAATGAATTTGGGTAGTTTTGATCTTATTGATTGTTATGGAGTACTCCATCATTTATCTGACCCTGATGAGGATTACAAATACTTGAAAATAATCTTGCTCCAGATGGGGGAATGTTTTTAATGGTATATGCTTACTATGGTCGACAAGGAACGTACACCATGCAAAATACACTTCAAATCCTGAACGATAATATGACAAATATTTCAAATCAACAGGAAATCAAACGTGGACGAGTAATTTACAACAATCTCCTAGAAAATAACTGGGTTCATGTATCTGGTATCTTTTTGGAAACTAAACAGGATCCAGGATTCTATGACATGTATCTCCACAAACAGGATCAAGCTTTTACCATACCAGACCTATATAAATGGGTAGAAAAGAGTGGAAGGCTCCATATTGTGGATTTTTATGATCCTCAGCAACGTTATGTTCAAAATCGTTCATCCAAAATCTATAAAAAACTCACTTCTCAACAGAAATACGCAGTAAACGAAATTATATATGGGCATTCAATTAAACAAAACATTTTTGTGAGCAGGAAAAACAATACAACCGCCTCTTTAAATAACTTTGAGAATGTACCTTGTCTTCAATTTAAAAATCATCAAATCATACTCAATGCCTTATCATCAAAGCCAAAGGCAAGAAAATTAAAAGTGACTACAAACACTGAAGCCTTTGTTGATAATTCGTTTATAATTCCTATTTCCAAGTACTCAATTCAATTTTTCAAGCTGTTGATGGTATCAAAACTTAGTATTCGTGAAATTATAAATCATTGTGTCAATGTGTTTAAGAAAATTCACACGGATCATCAGACTTTAAAGGACAAAATATTTAAAGCTTTTAAGAAAGAAATGATGGCCCTTATACGTTCTGGACTTGTTTTACTACGGCATAAGAGTTATCCAGATACGGTTTTTAGTGATCATAATCTTAAAATAGTGTATGCAGATGTTTTAGTTGAATAAAAGTTTAAATTAGAAGGTGTTTATGAACCCATATTAAAATGGTATAAAAAGGGAACATATTGTAGGTCGACTTGTTTAGGTTAGTGTTTATATTAATGATAAACCAAATGTAAAAAAAGTAAACTTATTGACAAATTATTTCCCTATTAATAACTAAAATACATTTGAATTTTAGCTGACATCCAATTTTTTAACATCTTCGCAATGAAATAATATAGTTCCTAATAAAATGACGGTACTTTTTAAACAATCTTTTAAACCTCGAACTCATTCATTTTATATACCTCTGCAGTGAAATTGAATGGAGGTAATGTTCTTCCCTCACTTTCTTTGTTAATTCGTAAGTTTGTTAGTGATCAAAATTACGGCAAAAGTTACAAATTGATTTTGATCAATCTTGGTACAAAGTTTATATAAGGTCATAGTAAAAGGCCATTAAATTTTAAGAGGCTACGGTCTTGAATAACAAAAAGTAAAACATACATAATAGACTATAACTTCGAAAAAAAAAGATACATAGCTCAATTTGATTTTTGGGGGATGTTTGGCGCTCTACAGAGTGCCCTCTTCTAGTACTTATTATTAAGACATTTTTTAAATTTTATATCATCCTATAAAATAAAGAAAAGTGGGGGGGTAGACTATTCCAAATTCACTTTTTGGCATATTTCTCAGCTGTCAGTCATGACACAGAGATTTTTAGATTTTTTTTTTTTTTTTTTTTTTTTTTGCCAAAGTTCAAAACAATATTCAACTTTTGGCATCAATTTTCAAATAAAGTTTATTGTACTTTAGCTGGGATATCAATTTTAATGGTGGCAATTTTATCTTATCTATGAGTTTAATTAGTAATAGTATTTTATCGTTATATTTTAAACATAATTACCTCTGCTATGTATGTTGAATTGAGCCACATTTTTGCCTCCGTTTGTTTGTTAGTCACTAAGATTACACCAAAAGATACATTGATTTGGATAAGACTTGGTACGAAGATTATTTATCGCCACAGCAAGAGGCGACTAAATTAGGAAAGGAAACTCAAAACCTAAAGAATGCATAATCGACTATATCTTTGGAACAAATTGAGATACATCACTCAATTTGATTTTTGGTGGAGGTTTTGCGCTCTACTGAGTGCACATTCAGGTCTCACTTTTCTTTAAAAGGTTTTTTTTTAAAATCTTTTGTAACTTGTATGTGCTCCACCTATTTTTTGAATTCAAAAACTAATATTTCACTGAATACTTAATCCATAAATACCAAATGGACCCATATGGTGGATTTTTAATTTTTTTTTTTTTCCCAACAGCAAGGTCTTTATTTATTAATATTTTTCATGTACAAAAATAAACACATAAAAGGAAATTTGCGTTTGTTAAAAAAACATCATTTAACATTTTAGTTAAAAATTAATTTCCCTCTAAAAGACCTACAAAATCAAAAACAATTAAATAATCAAACTAACAAAGAATACGTCTCACATAATCACATATACATAATCAAATACTGTAACACAATGTACTTAATAAATAATACAACAACAAAAAAAAAAACAGCAAAACACCCCAAATAAATAAAACAGGAAAAGAAACACCCAACTTAATCCGTATTTTCATTCCTATACCTCTTATATCGCCGAATAATCATTCTAAGGGTACGTTCATACCAAAGTGATATCGATGGAAAATATCTAATTCATTCGGCGGCATAATTCCACGATGAGTCTTGCGATTGGGGTATCCTCAGAGATAAAGCGGTGTATCTAGCTGCAGCCGATATTAAGATAGTCCTTATATTTCTTCGGTCAATTACCCTATCTTCGGTGAGCTGTTGAGCAATAAAAGCTTTGCAATTACTGACAGCCACACTAATTGCTTTTTCCTCTTCTGAACTCTGCTTCCTGTTAGAAGGAATACCAAATAGCAGAAATGCTTCCCAATATCTTGCCTCAAAATTTAAAATATACTCGGAATTAAGAAATATAAAATCCTTTATAATTTTCAAAAGTGGGCAGGAAACAAAAGCGTGTTTGACATCGTTATATATTCTTCCACAGTCTTTACAATATTGATAAAAACTAATTAGCCTAGTCGATATCTGAAATTGTGAGGTGAATTTTCGACCGTCATTGATACCTTTCAGAGAACGCATAATCCTCCTCTCCCATGTTTGAGGAAGACCTAGAAGATTTAAAAACTTTAAAATTAAATTTCAAATACCAAGGAGTAAGTGGAAGATGCACCCTTTGATGATCTTTGCAGAGGGTAGTAAAATCTTCCAGTGTTCAGAATAGATTCGTGATTCATATCATGAAATGTAAGAACGTCCTCACTGATGGCAATAGTTTCCAGCTCTCTCGGTTGTTTTTGGAGGTTCTTAAAGAATGCCTTCTTGTTTGCATTTTGGCGTATGACATCAATTGTACTATTGGAATCAAACACAGGTGATTTACTCCATATAATTTTGCCCAGTCCATGGAGTGCAATGCCACGGCATCGATGGAATAATCCGTACCAAACATCAACATCTTATAGACGGATGACTCTGTGATGAATCTCCTCCATTCCAACTGAGGTTTGGACGTGAGGTCTATGAAAATCTTTATATAAATCTTTGGTAAAATATTTGAAAGTAGTGATTGTCCTCCTCCTAGTTGAGACCGAGGTCTCTTCAGGCAGGTACGCATCTTTTATCAAATAATCTATACAGTCACCCTTCCTCTTCCTTTAAGAGCCTCTCGCCTACCGATGGTAGAGCTGTGGCCACGTAAATCATTTGAGCAATTAATTTGGTGTTGTATAGGTCTACTCTCTTTTGCAAGTTAAATCCTCTCCAGGCCTGACACCATTTGTGGGCTTGAGAGTTTAGCTTCACAAAGTTAGATAAAGATGGTTCATTTCTCTCCCATTCTATTCCTAAAATATTTACTCTTTCAACTACTTTACATCCTCCAATCATTATGGGAGGCCCAGCACACCATCTACCAATAGGAAGAATGGAAGTCTTTTCCGCATTGATTTTCATCCCCGAAAATAGAGAAAATTTATCAAAATAGGAGAGTAAAATCTGGATTCTTTTCATTACTTGTCTGTCCGAATTTCCCTCTACCATCAGTGTAAGATCATCTGCATAAAGGTCAATTAAATGTTTTTACTTCCTATGGAAACCCCAAAACCTCCATATTTCCGCATAAGTGTACAACTTAATTGTTCCATTGCAGCCACAAACAGTAACGGAGATACGGACATCCTTGTCTACAGCTTTTTCCCAAGACTATATGGTTACTCTGTAATCCATCAATCACTATAGTTGAAGTTCCATTGAATAGGAGAGCACGGATTGGATTAAAAAAACTTCTTGGAAGGTACTTCTTTACAGCACGTAGGATAAAATTATGATTTATCGAGTCAAAAGCTTTGCTGAAGTCAATCGCAATGATTGCTCCAAACTTTTTCTCATTTTAACGGAATTAATAGTTGTCTGAATATTTCGTGAAATATCAGCAATATGTCGGGTTTTTTTAAAACCTTTTTGTTCTGAACCCAACTTTTTGTTAATTATAGGCTCGATTTGTTTTGCTAAAACACCTGCTAAAATTCTGTAGGATTTATTAAGTATTGTCAAAGGCCTCCAATGACTAAGTGATGTCCCATTACCTTTTTTGGGGATGAGGGAAATCCTACCTCGAGTTAGAGCTGAGGGGAGCATACCCCTCTTTTCCATCTCCAATCCAAACCTAAGTAAATAGGGAACAATATACTCAGTACATAGGGTATATATTTTTCCTTTTATATTGCCAGGTCCAGAAGCTTTGTCATCTCTGTAAAACTTATTGATATAGTCCAATATATTATCATATGTAAAGATAGAAGAAGATGCCACTTTTTTTGGTCTAGGAAATCCACTCCTAGAACATCTTATCCTCAAACACTTTGAGAATAGATTTCGGATTTGTACTTACTTTATTATTTACAATAATTTTTTCAATTCTTTGAGCAGAAATTATTGTTTTCATTGATAAATGTTTTAATCTCTTATACGGATTTCTTTCCGTATCTACTTTCCTCTTCATCTCTTCTTCGGCAATTTCGGCAATCCCGAATGTATTCATATTTTCCGAAGTTAGCATACGGACAAATAAGAATCCTTTATTCATGATTTCATCAATGTCTTCCTCTAATTGTTTCACTCTTTTCCTCCTCTCACTAATAATAGTAATAGTTGTGTCACGAATAATTTTATTGAAGACACTTGATAATCTGTTATAGGATAAAGTATGATCGTAGGAAATTCTTAATCTATTATTTAATTTTATTTTAAATTCTTCTAAACCAATGAGCCAACCAGGAATCCTAAAAGTTTTGTTCGTAGGAGCTGAGAAACATTCTAAATCTACCATTTTGTGGTCAGAAGATGGTTCGAATCGGTAGGACGCTTTTTTAATATAAGAGCATAAACATGTAGATATCAAAGCATGATCGATCCTTGATGACTGCTTCCCCTTTCTCCAAGAAAAAATATCATTCTCATTATTTAATTTCTTTATAACGTCAACTAGATTCAGTTCATGAATTAATTTTCTGAGCATAGCAGTATTCGGATTTACGTATGGTATTTTATCAATATCAACATTGAGGTCGCCAATTAAAACAGAGGGGAAAGAATCCCTTTTTATATTATTGATTGAAAAAAGGGGGATGACTTTACATTAGGCCCATATGCGTTTACGATATTAAATTGAAATACACCAGACGATATTAGGATTTGGTGCCACTCACTTTTAAAGGAGTATTCTTTAACACCTTTTGATTTCCCCACCGACTTAACAACAAAAGTGATTATTCCTCAAAGTGGGCTGCATCCCGTGTAGTACATTTTAAAATCGAAGGGAAGGCATAATGTACATGAAATTAAGCAAGAGGAATACACTTTAGATCGTATATCCTGTAAGCATATTACGTCTGGTTGTAGAGCGAGAATCCTTTTCATCATAGCATGTCTAGTTCTCCGTTCTCTTCCTCCTCTAGTGTTTAATGAAACTATTATTTTCATACCCATATTCCTTTTGATGTCATCTGCATATGATCTACGGATGTTGTAATTCGCTGTCATTTGACTTGACTGCTTTTGAAGCTTATTAAAATACATGATGTTAAAAAAAACTAGTTGATATAATGAACGGTAATAATAAATTATCTAATATTAATGCTGATTTTTCTTAAATTTTTGAGGAGTCCTCTTGTTAGGAGATAATTCTGATTCCAAAGCCGTCCTCTTAGAAATCGATCCAGATTTAGTCCTAGAAGATATTATAACCTCATCCACGATGGGTGGTTTTGTAGGTTTTTTTGATCTAACCAATTTATCCTTAGTCACTCGTTTTGACAATTCCTCCGTTCCATCCATCCCCATATTTGAAGGTACGGGTTCTACTTCAGAAACAGCAGCAGGATTATTCTTTTCTGCAGAACTTTTATTCATTTCATCCATCTATGTAGCGGAACATGTAGACATATCATTTTCCTTGCGTTGCAAATTCCTTTCCCCGTCATTACTTGACACCTTTGCTGAAGAATCTTCCTCATCTTTTTCCATACTATTAATATTATCAGTCACCTGAGAGTATGCAGTTTCCTCCTTCCTTTCGTTTTGATTCCCAGTCTTGAATGTTTCGACATAACTACTCCATTTTACAAAATTATTAGGACATTCTCTAGCAAAGTGCCCAACTTCATAGCACTTTCCACAATATCTGTCTTGTCCTACATATGTTACTCTTGTCCTAAAACCTCTGATAGGTAGGAAACCAGGAATATCATATCTTAGGGTAGCCTTGACGTGAAAATTTCCATTTAAAAGACCTCTCAGTCTTCCATCCTTAAAACAATCTTCTCTGACCGGATCCACAACCTCTCCAAACTCTTTCACCACATTAAACACATCTTCACTCTTAATATCTTCATGTGGAGAATGAATCGTTATAACTTTTTCATAATTAATGGGATTTCCCTCCTCGTCTCTCCGTTGGGCCTTCAGACCTCTTATAGAGCCTTTCAACCCTTTGTAGTGGCCTTCCGCTTTCCGAATTATAAATTCATCTTCAACATGTGTGAAAAAAAATCCCAATATCCAATTCCTTCTTTAACTCGATGATGATTAAGTGTTTATACCCAGGACAAGCTCTCACTTTTTGAATAATGCCCCGATCCAACTTCAGAATCTCAAAAATCATATTTTCCAGATCTACAGCCGTAGGTCTATTGGGAGCTAAATCACTATCCAAAGACTTTAGGTCAACAATTATTCTGTTCCTAACTGCCTTGACAGCTAAATTTTTCTTTAGGGCTTGCAAGTAATTCGAAGCAAAAGGAACTTTTCTGTTCTTGATTCCTGTATTATCACTCTTTTCTTTTCCTTCCATTTTATTTATATCTTTCTTCTTTAATGACACTCCCTCTGATCCTTTCCTTATTACACCTTTGTGTATTATTTCATTTGAGTCCTCTTCAGTCGCATTTGATTCCATTTCAATTACGAGATGAACAATATGTGACTAAGCACAGGTAAATTTATAACTAAAGAAGAGAATGAAGCACACGCGTACGAGTCAAGATCCGCTCCTTATAGGCAAGAGTGAGAAGACTATGAAACAAAAATGGCGTTTGCCCTTCTTATAAATGTTATAGACTTCTTTATCTTACTCTTATGCTTTAAGATTTTGGCCTCGTAGAGCCTAGTTGTTTGCACTAAACCGTATATTAAATCACTTAACAAATGTAAGGTAATCTTACGTATTCAATGATGTGAGAAATCCTATGCTATGCACTCTATGTCGATCAATATTAAATTATCACAATGGAGCAAAAAAAAGACGCCTCCGCACTCTTAAATACATATAAGTTTTTTTAAATTTGATAGTTTCTCCTAATTCCACTACAGGATCCAACCAACTATAATTTTTTATGACTTTTTTATACTCCTAGACATTTTTTAATTCCTTAGTTAAGGTATTTTAGCATGTAGTACCAGACCCATAAAAAGCCTATACAATTATTTACAAAACATAAAACCTATAGAATAACTAGAATTATAGAAGGGTTTTCTAAATAATAAAGAATAAAGGTAAATTAACTTAAACTTTTGTACATATAAGCAATGACTACTATATATACATGGACTTAAAATAAAATATTACTTGTCTATTAGGGGGGGGGCACTCTTAAAGCTATGTATTAGTATAAATAGGTCGGAATATCACTTATTTAGTAAAATAAAATATAAATTAGATACAAGTATTAAAAATACTCGATCTATGGACCTCAAGCTATGCACTTAAATTCACCTCTTATTAAGAAATAATAAATCATAGAATCAGTAATCATTTAGTAAATATATATTTCAAAACCAAATTAATATCATAGAGCTTATTTCTTCTCAAATCTCAACTTCTTTACCTTATCCGAAATACTTTTTTTTTTTTACTGTTTTACATGTCTCTTTCGGTTTTCATGAATTAAGTTATTAATTTCTAAAGCAAAATTTTTGCTCATGGTATTAAATAACTTGCCTCGTATATTTTCAAACGGATGCCCATTCTCACATTGTTGGTCAAGCAAAAAACTAGACTCATTTTTTAAGTACTCAATGAAGCATTCAACAAAGAGATTTCATGGATTTAAATGTTTTTAAAAGTATTATTTTATGTTCAATGGATTGAAAAATAGATACATAAAATTTTCAGGCTTCCTGAATCAGTATAAATAGTTCGTCTGATGGTTCTATTAAAGATCCCCTTGATATATTTAAGATACAATTCTTATGTGATTTCATGGTGTGGTTATCGATTTCGTCAAACAGAGATAGCATTGAAAGATTACTTTGCAAGTTGTCCTCTTAAATAATTAAGTAATGTTTACAAAAGGAACATTTAACTATGGACAAAATAGATTTTGTGTAATATCTTGAAATGTAAAGTAGTATTCCTGATTCAGTATGCGCTATGAATGACATTGAAACTAAAGTTTTCCAGAAGAAGATCTGCAGTAGTAAAAAGATCTTCCTCAAATTTCTGAACATATTGTTCACGAATGTCGAACAATCTCATTTGGCTAATCTAGACAAGTGAAGATAATCGTACAGATTTTTCTATTTCAAGGAACTGTCTCACACTTGTGTAACAGTTGCATCCATTACTATATCGATATAAACCAAACTTTCGTTCCAATGGGTCTTACTGAATTTGTTCAGTAAAAACATAACCAAGATCTTCCTTCTTGCGGAATACATGAAGAATAACCCCTGGATCCTTCCCTTCATTCCTATATCCTATTCTACATCCAGGGACACAACATATTTTAGGCATTGTAATACACCAGCGGAACTTAAGAGGACACGAGACTCGATATTATTTTCGCAAAGTATTTATTTAAATGAAGGAAATTCAAAATACTACTGATGAATCATGATTCATGAAGCATTTTCTTCTCTCTCGATGTACACTTTTCCACATTGCATTTTTCTTTCCTGTACAAACTAGTTTAAGTCCATGTAATATAGTAGTCATTGAAATAAGCTTCAAAGGCTAATTTGATAATAAGTAATTAGCTACTAACTGGAACACACGGTATATTTTATAATAGCACAACCTCTTTGTTCTTTCGGATATGAATCAGTTAACTCGTATACATGTAATTTACTCTATCATGGATTACATTGGGGAATAATTAGAGGGTAAAAATTACCACCAATGAAATTAACCCAAGAATATTATTTATATTTGAGAGCAAAATCCAAAACTGATCTCACTTTTATCGTTCAGAGACATTTTTCATAATGAAGACAATAACCAAATTGAAGTAATATGAATCAAACTGATGTAAAGAGGTCTTTTATGATTATAAAAGTGTTTTCTGTATCCTCTTCTGAACTCAAGATATTTCCATTTTTAGGCTGAAAAATGACACTCTTCTTGAGACCATTATAACTTATTCATCATTCATAGTGTTAAGGAGTAACATATCTCATATTATATAAAAATATTCCATCTTTTATTTTAAAAATAAGGATCTCCGAGGACTTTAGTTCCATTCGGTATTTTTTGAGTTATCCCATTTTGCGGGGGGTGAACTGGCAAATTGACAAATTATCTTAATATTTCAATGTCCTCATAATGATGTCAAAGCCCTTAATGATAATATAAATAAAATAATAAATGAAATTTCATCTTTGTAATTATTTTACGAAAATTTTATTTTTGAAAATTTTTCTAAAAATGTTATTTTCAAAAAAAAATTCAAAAAGTTTGGATTTTTTAAAATATCCAAAAACTAAGACTCCTCCTAAAGAAGGCAAAAGTCAATTGTCTGGTATTTCAAGGGAAACAATTTAACTCTTAAATTAATAAGAAATAAATATATGTAAATAAATATAAAGGTTTTAAAAGTTTAAGTTTATACTTGAGTTTCAGAAGAAAATTTATAAAAATGAAAATAAGGTTGTAACTTCAGAAAATAGGGCAGAGTATGTAATATGGTTTAAAGTAGATTATATTCAACTCTAGTAATAAACGTATTATACATTTAAATTAACACCATGATCTAAGGGTCTAATAAAGAATAGAGGATGTCCGTTATATCCGATAGTCGGTTACCAGGAGGCGGTGCATTACTATAGCATTTACCCCCACAAATGCTGATAATTTATCTTGGCTTAGTTTCTTCCAAGGGCCTTTTTCTGTGTAAGAAAAAGCTTGCGAACTTCAAAACAAAGCGGATTCGTTAGCGTTATAAGCTTGATTTAAATGAAGTCTTCTTTCTTAATTAATTAATTTTAATTTAAACCTATAAGGCTCTAGTGATGTGCTATCAGCACACCACCTGTGCCTTCAAGCGGAAAAAAGCGGATTTTTTCTGCCAAAATCTATTAGTGAAGGGTCAGTTCGATCAAGGTTTAACTGTATTTATTAAATGATAAATTATTGATCAAAAATAAAATAAAATATTCATGTCTTGTTTTAAAACAAATTAATAAAGCAGAAATAGGATAAAGAAAAAATATATACTCTAAGTAAACACCCACTATCTATTTATTAATGAGAACGTAATAAATTACAATAATACATTTCCTTTGCCAAAAATCAAATTAGAAAAGATCGAATGATCCTTGTAATTATGTAGTATAATTAGTCGATTTTGTCAAAATTTACTAATATAATCACAATGAATGTTTAATTTTATAAAGAGTGACTCATGTGTGTTTAGACGATTAAAAAAAGGTCAAAACTTCTTCAACAACCTCACTCTTATACAATTTGGAGTATTTTAGTCAGTTTAACTGTCTTTAGCCTTAATGACGTCATTCAATCTCATAAGAAGAGCATTGCATTTGTTACATGGGTAAAAAGAACAAATTCAAGTATTCTGTTTAGGAATCCCATGTTTGATTATTTCGATACACCATAATGTAATATATAATTATAGATTATCTTTTTATTTTTTTGTATTGAATAAAAATGGGTTTATCAACTATTTCACTTATATTTTATCCATTCTATGGTTATAAACTGAACATAAGCTAAAGTATTTTCTGTTTGATTGTCTTACCAAAAATTTCCGAGTTTAATATATAGGTATATATATAGCAGGGGCGTCTGTAAGTTATATATATTCCTAAATTTAAAAAAATTAAATTTTCAATATTAAATTTTTGGGGAAAAAAAATCCAAATTTCACAATCCTTTACAAAAAAGAAAAAAAATTTGAAAAACAAATTCAAATATAAAATATTATATATATATAATTAATATAACATAATAATGCCGATTCCTCCGACACCTATATATAATTACTGTATAGATCATATGACTTATTTGAGCTCTTTTTTTGAGACAAAATTACGGTTAAAAATCAATAAAACTGCTAGACTAAACGACATTGCTCAGACAAATTAAAATAAAAAAAGAGAAAAAAGTTTGGGAAAGTACATAGAATACTTATACTAATTTACAGGTTGGTACAGGAAATGTACTTAAATCTAACAATTTAAAAATAACCACGTTTTTAGAGTCCCATTCATTAAAATTGCATCATGAGTAGTTCAAAAAGTCCGACCAGGTAGAATTGTGGTTGAGGCGTTTACTCTGAAACCATGAAGTAACTTTCTCACTAAATATTTCTTTTTTGTATGTTTGTTGAATAATATAGTTGTTAATAACAGAACTGAAGCAGAGTCCATATTGTCTGAGTCAAGATCCAGTCATCAGTATCTGTCCCGGATCTACTAAAAAAGACACGAGTCCAGACTCAAGCACTGTTTTATACATATTTCAATTCCTAGGGCAGACACTTATTTAGAAACTGGATACTTTTCAAGACCATTTGATCTCATATAAACGGAACCAGTAAAATAATAGAAAAGCCTTTTGTTAGTGTCGCTAGTAATTTTATTAGCAGTGAGGCAGTTGAAATTAGATCAGAGTTTAAGAAATTAACTCCTTAATAGGAGCAAACTATAAATTAATGTACACCTGAGCCAGAGAGTGATTAACATTTTCAAATTAAAATTAATTGTATAAACAACTAATTATGATTGCTAAATTTTTCCTTTTTCCTAACATAATATTTCTACCTTTCTTGACGTTTTATTTTACTGGTAATTACTCATTTGAGATAAAATAAAAATAAAACAACTCGTTTCCATCTAGTTTTAGAAATCCCACAGAGCATAAAAACTAAGCCACTTTTTATGTTATAATCAACATTAACTTTAATTGAGCATTCATCTAAAGCCAAAGAAGTATTCCTATCCATCCCTGTTACAATTATAATTTTTACTGTTAACATTTCAAAGCCTTCATACGTAATACCTTCATAAAATATAACAAACTTTGTTCGCTTCTGAAGGGTTCTCAAAACATAAAAAAGTTAAATATTTTAGAGCCTGAGATCATAATCTTTTTGAATTACATTAATATATGTAGTTAACTACATCAGTAAAAAAATTAACTAAATGGCGTTATATAAAAAAGGACATCTTGCGAACAAATATAAAAATGCTGCACCATTATATATCTTCAAGCTAACAGACCTGTTTCAGTACTTTGTTTTTTAGCTTCTGTTGCCAATTTATATTTCTTTCTTAATGGTCTAAACAGATATGAGCCACTTTGTTTATTGACTGACGTGAACTTTTGAATAATGTGTCAAAAATTATATTTTTATAAATATAACAATGATCTGTACTTTAAACAAAATTAAAACTAATTTTTTAAATTTTTAGTAAATGATTTTTTATGTATTCTTTCACATCAAGCTTTCTTAAAGATGACAAATTTAAAATTTACTTTTACCAAATTTAATGTAACTTAGCGTGTTTAAAATATAAGTCTTTGTTAGTATGAAAAAAAAACCACACAGGTGCTTCCTATTAAAGAGATCCTATGGAAAAATGTTAAAAGCTAATTGTTGGGGTTTTAATTAATTAAATTTTTTTTTAAGAAAATCATGATTATAAAAATTATTACTCATACGTGTTATCTCCGATATATTTGCCATTTTTTCTTATTTTTCAAAATTTATTCAAATTAAGTCGCTCTACTGATTCAACAATAAAATAAAGGTTTCATTTATTCATAAATATGACTGAATGATACTTTTTGTAAATCATAAGTTACGTAATAAATCATCATAACAGATAGCACAAATAAATAAAAATATCTTTGCAGGACTTTTGGAACATTAATTTGCAAAGAATAAGTTTTTTTCCTCAACGATTTATGAAAACATGTTTTCTTTTTGCAATTTTTTTAGCTGAGAGATACGAAAAAATGATAAATAAGAAATGTGTATATTTTTTTATAATAAAACTGGAACGGTGCAGCATCAAACCATAATTTTCTAGAGTACAATATTTCTACCGTACGGTATTTCATTTATCGATCAAACTATTAAAAAACAAAAAAACACACATGTTCTAAAAACCAACATATATTTTAGCATTTTAAGCCGTAAAACAAGATAAGGATCCGTAAAACCTTAGATAAACATATGCTCGACCTTTTAAAGCCAATTTAAATATCAGGTTTTTAGAGTATCATTACGTGATTGAGCCATATTTTGACGTGAAAAAACTATATACATGAAAATCAAAGGTAATTACAATTTATAAAAATATTTTAGTATTTGAAAAATAAGTTATTCATTTATATATATTGAATGCACTTCCCAATATAAGTCTCTGATTACTAAAAATATCGAATAAAATTAAGAATCTTATTAATGCACTTTAATTTTTTTTAAATTTATTAATGTGTTATATATCATTGCAAAAATTAAAAAATATTCCTAAAATTACAATTGAAAAAAAAAATCTATTTTCGTGGATTTTTTCAGTTTAATTTTTAATTGTCGTATCCATTATCTAAATTTTATTAAATAGTGGTATAAAAGATAACTTCCTGATTTTTTTGTTGCTAAGTGATATTTTGAAAGATTTTATTATCGAAGAAAGATACACAATATTTATATACTATTAAATAATTAAACACAAACTATAATGTTTTATGATATTTTTGTAAACGCATCTTCACCAGAAAATTTTAGATAATTATAATTTTTTATTAACTATTTCCTGTCTAAATAAAGGTTTAAAAAAGAAACAAAAACACAATATTAGTACTTTTTGATTTTCTGAGACCAACAATTAAAAAAATTAATTATGAATATATTGAATTACGGATTACATATTTTGAACCGTCCGTGCTAAACCGTACTTTGTATCACACAAAGTATTTTGCGTATCATCACAACCCTATTCGATTTATAACTCTGATAAAATAGAAAATGTTATTTTTAAATCTAAAATTCAATTTTCATTTGATTCTAAATTTTATAAATTTATAATTATGTTTGTAGACATGTCCAAAACATAAGTTGGCACCATCAGCTAAATTGCTCTGATTTTAATTAATAAAAGTTTTACGTCTTTTGGTGGGCTTCAATATTTTCTTCTCTTTAAAAAATTGTCACTTTTTACAAAACGCTGAATTTTGTAGGTTAACCAATATTTCGAAGGTTTTAAAGAATTTTCTAATAAATTAACACTTTTTCATTTTTTAATAATAGAAAATCCCCAAGCAAACTACTAAACGTGTAACCTTTTTATTTGTCAAAAACAAATTAACAATTCAAAGGTTGGGGAAATTGGTACTAAGAAAATACAAAAATAAATTTGATAATTGAATTTGGAATTCCCCAGAAGTCATTTTTTCTTTGTCAAAGACTACAGGTAAATAAATAAATCAAGGAACTATCTTTTACAATATTAATTTCATACAGCGGAGCTGGAATGGATTTGCGAGGGGGTTGGCCAAATTATATAATAGTCACGTCATCAGGGGTGCCAGGATATATATATATATATACTTTTTTTTTTTTTTTTTTTTGGGGGGGAGTGCCGTTGGATTTGTTTTACAATTTTAAATGTTTTTGTTTTTTATAAATGCAAAACGTATTTTTGAAGGACAAAATAGAGTTTGTGTTTCTTGAAGACTTTTAAGTTGTTGATGTGGTGGAAGGTCTCGGAGTGGCGGATTACTTGCCATAAAGAACGAGATGGGCACGAGAAACTGGCAAAAACGGTAAAATATACTTTTATTTTCCAAATCATAATTCCACACATCAGTACCTCCGTTGTTAAAAACCCATGAAAAAAGGCAAGTTTTCTTCGGTATAATGATGATGCACGTGAGAGAGCAGTAAGGGGAAGTTGCTTTGATGATGAATAGTACAATACTGAGGAAAAGTTGTTTAGAAGATGGAAGGCTACCAACGTGTTTTATTCATTTTTTATATAATCTCTTTCAGCCAATCAAATTCGTTCTTTTTCAACGACTCCAACAAGCCTAGTTATCAGCCTCTAACATAATAAGTAAGGATGTGTATTTCCTGGAGCAGCAGGAGAAGGCGAGAACGAAACTTATGGTACCCCTGAATTAAAACATTTGTACTGATGATGGGCTGGGAGTCTTCTTAATTTTTGTGTTTATTTTCCTCAACAAAGCAGGAATACATACGACTGTGGATGCTTCAAGGTCACAAAGCTTCCCGAAAAATCATAGTTTGTTGGTTCTCACCATCTTGTTTGACACGTTTTCTGAATTTTTGGACGAATCAGGTTGTGTACCCGACCGCTATATCCTAAAATGGTTGTCCGTTTTATTATTTAAATGGCCAAAATATTTTGTTGTAAGGAAGCATAATCAGCAACTGACGTGGTAAAGTACCATTCGTAACGGACATAATCTCTATTAGTATGTGTTTGTATTAAGACCAGTTTGTAGGGGGATGAGATGAGGCTAGATAAAAATTGCGAACGTTGAAAAGAACTACCCTTTAAATAACTAGAAAAGACTGAAAAAAAAAAATATAAATATACATTTTTTATGGTTTCATGTTATAATTATCTATAATGTACTTACAATATTTTTAAATAACCATTGAATTTAGATTTCTTTGGTCTGATGTACAATCTTTCTGATCAAAGATTTTCCGCTCATTACTACTCTCCATTAATATATACTTCACATATTCTATTTGCACCATCAAAACATCTTAATTGTGCTTCTTTATACTTACGGACTCCGGTCAATTTGTTAGACGTCATCCTTGAATGTTCTTTCAAATAGAAGTTATATACTTGTATATCAGGTCTAAAGATGATTAGATACACTTTTTAAGCACTGCCGAATGCGCGATGTAATGATGGGTTTGATGTTCTCTAATTATAATTGGTCTTACGAGTAATAAGGAAATTGGGAGTGAGGCTTGATGTATTCAAGATGTATCATTGTCCATATTTGCAGTATATCACGAATTGAAACTTATTAATGGAATTGATATTTGTGATAGTAACTATTCATACTAGTGATTCGTGTGTTATAGGCATTAAGGGCACTAAAGGACTCTTAACGAGGAAAGGGTTTACTTAAACTATGAGTTGGCTTTAGGAGGATTGAACATGAAAAGTTTCAATGAACAATTTTTGGGTGAATAATATAGTTTTCGTATAATATATTTTGTCTTACATAATTTTACAGAATATAATATGGATTTATATATAGTTATTTATACGGAAATTATATATTAATAATATACAAGACATCCCTTAGGATGATTTCTATTCTAGGGGCTCACACATTAGCATTGCCTCATCGCATAATATGATACTCAACTTCTTCCTCGCGAAGTATGAGTAGTTTGACCAAATTTAAGAATATTTCTCACTTAGATTGTCGTGAACGATTTATCTTCATCTAAATGGTTTTACGTCCCCATATAAGGAATGAACATATACAGCCTTATGCAAAAATTATTAGTTTGTATTTAATTTACACACATGCTATTTACGATTTGTTATATCCATCTTGTATATTGATATTCGTAACTAAAGTTTTATATTATTACAATTAATATTTAATACTATTTTGTTTCATACAATAACTAACATTAACACATTTTCTTGATAATATTATTTTGATTTAATAGTACCAAGTAAAGCTATATTTTGGTGAAGGAAAGCTTCTATATGTAGTAAATTTTCAGATAAGTTGTAATGTTAAAAAAGTCATAATTGAGAAATCTTATAAGTATGTTCGAAATTACCCATCGACCATCAAGTATGATTTATGAATAAAGGTTTGTTTATGTCCGAAAGAAGACAGAGGAACCAGATAGTTGAAGTTGTATTTGCGGGCACGCTTACGCAAAACACGATCCCCACAATCCTAGTTATATCCGGCAATGATTCAATGCTTATGGGACATAGGCACTTCAAAATATTACACAAGTAATACGTCAAATTAGTTATAACTTATACAATGTCACTATTTGGCTTTATTGAAGAGATTAAATTCTCATAAGTGTTCATTTGAATTGCAGCAAGCCAAGACGAATTAGCTGGTTAATGCAATATCCCTTTATTATTATTGAAGAAATTGAATTCTTATAAGTGTTCATCCAAGAAGAAGAAAAAACTGTTGCTAGGCAGCAAAAAAACGGAGAAGGAGGTAGGTGGAAACATTTAGCTAAGTTTCGTTTTTGTATATATAAGATTTTTTAGAGATAAATCATACGAGGTGACTTTACTAGGTATATTAACAACATAGATTGAGCGCGATCCAATTATTTTGTACGCAAAGGAGGGGGAAGTTTTAAAATTTTAATATTTAAATAATTATAGGTATACAATTATGTCATGTTTTGAAATACTTTATTTTGGAAGGTTTGATCAAATACTCAAATGTTTCAGCTATCCTTTAACAGAACTTCATGAAGCAAATATTAAACATCTCTACGATTTAAACCTATACAAATTCTGGTCATAAAAAAGTTAGCCATTCTATTTCACTTATATTTGTAGATTATTGTTGTAATGCTCGATAATAAGGCGTTCTTTTTAATAATTTTGTAGTTTGTTTCATGTGCTTCAACTTTTGTAAACTTTTTAATTTTTTATCGCTATTTTGGGACTTATAAAAATATTAAAAAGAGTACATGTTATTTAGTAGTGGATATCCCCTTATTCATTTTCAAAACCGTTTTTCTAACAGTACTTTTCTTTTATTCATCCCAAAGTTTCACCCATTGTTATAAAAAAAAATGTTTAAATATAACACTACTTTGGAAAATTTGACAAATTAACAAAAATTTTCAATTATCCCATTACTACAAGTTTCAATGTGTATGACTTCAACCATTTCTTCGCCACACTAAAGTAAAAATTCATGGCCCTATTCTTAATTACACGCATTGAACCAATAATAATAATGAATGTATTACAATTGTATTAATCAATTTGTAAATAAATTCCAATCAAATTCTTACTTTAATGTGGTACATTAATATATTAGTGATATTACTTTATTTACTTTTATTATAAAATTTAATTTTATTTGTATATGAATTGACTGAACCATTGGATGGCAATTACGTTAGTTAATAAAATTTGGCATACAGTTTAATTTTCCGAACTTGAAAGTGAATTAAACACAAGACTGCAGCCAGGAGACCTATCCTGAAGATGATCGTTACTCGAATCAAAATGTAAAGGATTTTTATACTAGATTAATTTAGTGAAATGTAATTTTGAGTAATATCTACAAGGGATTTTCTTTTATTCAAGAATTGATTAATCTTAGAAGGGCCCTACTAAATAATTTCTTAATGAGTAATTTGATATGACCTTATTAGATATTTTGGTTCATCTAATAGTCTTATGTTGTCAAGAAAACGTTGGTCTTTGTTCTTCCTGAGCATACTTGCAGTGGGACGCCGATTGTTGAAGATATTGATATTTACTTATGTATGTTTATTTCAGTTGATACAACAAATATATTATGTTGGGGAAAAAATATTTTCATATTTCACGTCCTTTTTTTAACTACGTACATCTTGTTCATTATTCGTCACATTGGATAATACGATAAGGTGTTGTAAAGGTGTTAGTGTATACTACAAACACTTTTGCATAGTATTTCCCTTCGCTGGTTCAGTAGTGAATTATCGTGCGTCGAGTATGGAAGTATCAAAGAAAGATATTCGGCATATTTTACATTTTTACTACTTGACAGTAAAAAACGCGTCAAACCAACCAAGAAATCTGTGTATACGTGCTGGTACTCTTTTGTTTCGTGTAGCAAAATACTGGTTCGAGCTTATAAAAAAACTTGTTCAATTCTGCCCTCTACTGTAACAATTTAATCGTCTGAAGCTGATGAACTAAGAGAAGATGCCAGCATTCGTGAATAGGAGACAAAAAAATCATTATCAAGACATGGCCAGGCCACACATAACTTTGATGATGCCCTAGAAGCATCAAGAGCTTGGATGGGAAGTTTTTATGCATCCATTCTACAGTCCGGCCCTGTATATGACCAACGCACTTGGGGGTACAAATTTGGCCTAAATAGAGTCCTGTGAAAATTTGTTGCCTGGTATTTTCCTAATAGGTACAAGAGCTTCTACGCAAAGGTAATTATGAAGTTGTATTCTCGTTGGCAACAAGTTATCGATCAGAACAGAGCATACTTGGTTTAAATTGGATGATTGTACCACATGTTATAAAATATAGAAATTATAGACAAAACATCGACCAGACAAAATGTCGACTGACAGAAGGTCGATCATAGAATATAAAATGAAGGACTACTCCAAATGTTGTTGCAATATATCCCATTAAGACATTTCCCGCCTGAAATATAACCAAGCAGCACCATTTCTCTATAAACTACAAGTAAAGGGCCCTCCCAATCCCCCTTATTCGGGAGTGTTTTCAGTCACCACCGTGTCCCAAAATGAGATAGAACCCACGACCACTATTTAAGCAACCACTAAGAGTCCCTAAACCCCATATGTTCCCTCAAATATTTGAGCTTTTTTTGGGTATAGCCTGGCCCCAAAATGGGATGAAACCCATTGCCACTATTTAAATTTGACCCACCTCCATTCACAACCCAAAAGGTCCCCAGAAATTTGAGAATGTTTCGGGTTTCATCTCATTTTGAGGCCATGCGGTACCCCAAATAACTCCAAATTTCGACGTATAAATGGGGGTTTGTGAGAGTACCTTACTGTTAGTTTATGTAGGGATGGTGGGGTAAATATCTCGGGCTGAAAATGTCTCTTGTGAAATGTCATAGAAACAGTTTTTCATGTTTTGAAATGTAATATTTCCCGGTAGACGTTTTGACCTACTATCTTCTAACACTTGTTATAGAGCATAGAAATTACTTTTCCCCTACCTATTATAAAGTTGCTGGTTCATACATTATATAAATCGTAAAATTATTTATTTTATTTCACAGTATATGGTCTGAAGATGAAAATTTCTTTCAATAACAGTATTGCTTGATGTTTTGATGTTATCGGTTTCAGTGTAGAAAATGGTGACTGATATATTTACAAGAAGATATATGATTGCTAAATATAATATTTATTTCACCGTAGAAATAAAAGTTCACTAAAACTTTAGTTTCCTAAAGTTGAACTAAATTATTATAACATATCAAAAGGTCTTGTTGTCAATTAATTCCAATGAAATCTTCATATGAGAACAATACAATTCTTTGGTCTTATTTACTCGTAATTTATTTGAATTTAATTTCTTACAATAATTATATAAGTTCTTTTTTTTTATTAATGATGTACTTATTTTACGAGTTTATGCTTTGTATATAAAATATTCATTATATATTCATTTAGTTATTTTATCACCCGACTTTTAAATTTTAAGGCTAGTACATAGTCAAACATTTAGTTATTGATATATTTAACTTAGACTGTACCGAAATGACAAATTTGGGAATTTGGTATCGCCAGATATTTTTTATTTTGCATTTTATTCCTCCAAACAGGAAACTAACAATCAACAGTCCATAAAAAGGTCCTTTAGTGACGCTTTTTATTTGAAAATCTGTCAAATGTCAAAAAAGAAAAAGGTATTTTATATATTGTTTATTTTCAAATTATGGATTTAAATTCAGTGAGAGGATTTTTGTTTAATACATTGTTATATAAGTAGCATTTATTTTGCAACAATATTTTAATGATTTTTTCTTAAGTTGCTCATGGTATGAGTATTTCAGTTCAAAACATGCTGGCAAAAAATAAATATTATCTTTTCGTACCGCGTATTACGCGCATGTATTTTGATGTTTTCCTTATTTTTATAACTCAAATCTCATTTTTGATACAAAATGTGAAATATATTATTTATTAATATAATTTCCATTTTTCATTTATGCCAAATAACACAAACCTTTTTTACCAATTTCTAATTTTGGGATACCAAACTATCATTGGAACTCTTAAAAATACAGTTTAATATTTTTCATTCAGTAGGAATATTATATTTCTTCTTCTTCCTATTACCTTTTAAAAAGGAACTATGAACCAATAATTGTTTCTTATTATTTTTTTGTTTCAATAATAGGGGAAATTAAACATAATTTTAATTTTTACTCCTATATAGCCCCTCTTGCCCACAAATTTAAACTGAAGCGTTGGTTACTTCTCTTGCTGCAAATTGACAACTTTGTGTGTAGCATGATATTTTGAGAAGTTAAATCAGATTTTTTAAATGATCGTTGTTATTAAAGCAAAATTTCTTAATTGAAAATTCCAAAAGTTTCTCTAAAAAAAATGGCACTTAAAAGTTTCTAGGGAAATGCTAAAATGAGGAAAAGAGGGAATTTATACATAGTGACAAGAGTCCATATACACTTTATATTTTGTGTTTATTTAAAGAATGATGTCATTTCGTTTTAAAATATTGAAGATGTTGAGCCTGGAGATACAAAAAAAATTCCCTATATTGTGTTCTTAAATTAACATTCTGCTTTCTTCTTTATTTTAATCTAGTAAATCTAAAAGGAAATACTTTTTGGTTACTACATATGTTCTTAGTTAAGAAATGAATATATTCCGTACTTTTGTGTTTTTAAATTAATCTAGCTATGCAAATATGATATCGAAAATCTATGTAGTTTAGGGGTATTATGGAATTTTTGTTAATATTTTCTACCTTCAATTGGAACCTGCACTTTTTTCAATTTTCTTTTTTAACCATCTAATGACTTTTCTCACTCTTTTTCTCTTAGAATAATTAAAGTAATCGTGTAATAAATGTCTTAAAGGATATATAATTTTTTTTATTAACTACTAGTGGAAGCTTCTCTAGGTTATTTGAATAAATAATGTGAAAAGTAGAAGAAAAGATTAACACGTATAGAATGATTATTTATTTTCATCAGACTTTTTTGATCTTTTTATACACAATTGTATCATTATAATTTTTTAAACTTGATTTATTGCTTCTCCTGTTTTTTTTTTCATAAAAAGTCAATTTTTAACAAGTAATACCACAACGATACAATGCATTTTGGACATAAAATTATCAAACTTTAATAATATAGTATTTTAAATGTCGGAAACATTTATTAGCTAATTTTTGTAATATTCGCAAAAAAACAGTTATAGAGTGTTATTTTTTCACATACATTATTCCCCAAAACATTTTCAAGTAAATTTTTTTGGTAGTTTTGTGTTTCTCTTTTCAATGCTAAAAAATATTATAATTACTTTTTCTTTTACAAAATTAATGAAAAACAGTTTTTTCCAATCTTCTTTGTGTATTTTGATTGGAAATTTTTTGACAATTATAAAAGATGAACTTTTCATCTAGACAATTTTTATATGTATATTACTTGTAGTTTATAACATAATTATTTCCTATAATTCATAATTATGCATACATTTCATAATATGTATTATGAAATGTATGAATTACATGCATAATATACAAACAATATATGTATGAAAAAAATTGTCTAGATGAAAAGTCCATTACATATACAGGCGCTTTATTATAATGTTTGTCCACACTGAAGGATCCTAACATTAAGAAGAAATGATATTGACCAATGCCAATTTGATTTCCACCCCTCCTTGGCCCAATTAATGCCATATAACCCTGTCTCAGTACTCTATAAAATAGAAATTAATTATAAACAATAAGTATAGCATGTCAAAAAATTATTAATTGTAAGAAGTGTAAACCGGAGGGGTGAATTTAAATAGAGTTAACCAAGTAAAGACGAAATTATTATATAAATTGTTAATAATAAATTTAAGTTAAATATACAAAAGTAAACAAATAGATGGATCCAATATTTTAAAAATGATCGCAAAATTATAGTAAAAACCCTTGATTCCTATTCTAAATCTAATTCCGATATTAATTTTTAAGATCGCTAATATGATTTATACACTATTTCTTGTCATAGTTTTACTTACCTAAAACAATCACTGGTGGGTACGTAATAAATACACTTGTAGATTGATCAATGTTACAGACCTACTAGCGAGTCTAACAGATAAGCTGAAATGGTACAATGACCATACTGTAATAGAAACGTTTGGTAGGGTCCAAGATATTTCACTTACAAAACTAATTATATTAAAATAACGAATTGCTGCACCGTCCGCCTGTGTTGAGTCTCAATACATCTTTGAAAATGAGCAAAAACAATTTTATCTCTTTTTCTTGGATAACCAGATATACTGTATGTAGTTTGAAAAAAATAAATATATGTATATATCGCCTTACAAATCATTTCCCACCCCTCACATAGAAAATTTCTTGTTCAACCCTGAATGCGTGGTTTTTTTAAGTGATTTCAAATTATAAAGAGAATATGTTATTAGTTTTATTAAACCCTTTTTTACTTGAAGTAAAAACTAATTATTTTAAATAGTCACAAAACGATCAAACTCTATCAAGCTTATATTTTTGCATGTCTGCTAAGATGCTCCATTTTTAGCGTAATATATTTATTCAATCTCCTGTTGTGTATTGATGAAAAAGTTAAATTTAAAAAGGGTCAAGCAGAGATACTGTTTTTATGACCTCTATAGTATTTTGAAAATGACATTTATTTGACAAAATTATCTATATGTGACGGGATTCAGAGGCTTTATTTTTATAGTTATGATGCTGATTTTCACAATTTTTACAACAGTTCCGTTTATCCAGTGATAAAGAAGAATATAATCCTGATTTCTCAATTTGAAGAAAACAGATTATATTCAAAGAAATACTTTGGACACTCAAACGCTCAAAAACACTTTACTTATATCCCAAACGAATCAAATAAGTATAAAAGCTCAACTCAACATTTTCTTGTAAGTAGCTAAAGTAATATAAATTACTGTTATATGGAGTGACAAAATGAAGTGACCTTTAGTTGTAGATCCCATCATAATGGAAACTGTTTATGAAGTAAGAGAAGAAATAAAAATAAATTTCGTAGAAAAATTATTTAATATTAGTGAAGGATGTCAAACTTCCATGCAAATACCATAACGAGTATTATTAATATTCCCTTTGCAGATTATATATTTTATGAAATTGATGTAGCTATGTATAAATTCCTTTCCCAGATTTCATTAAGATTAATTATGAGTAAAGGTGCACATAGATAAGAGGTCAGAAGCACTCTTCTTCTCGTATAGCATAACGCAATGAGTACTAACTTATTTAACCTATACTAAAAGAAGGCAAATTTATTATCCAAAGTAAATTGCTCAATTAATATATTTCGTACAATATAAAACTTGGAGCATGATTCGAAATGATTTACTGGTGTCCATTGATACATAAATCAACTTTCAATAATAATGATAATTTCAATTTTGTATGAAATCATCATCAAGGATTTTTGAATTCTTATTTAAAGATGCTCCAATTGCTTTGTCAAAGCCATCATTTGATAAATTTCTGAATATATTTTTGTAAATTATAACCAATCTTCTGATCAAATCAAATTCAAAAACATCTCTCCTCCGTAGATTGAATCTTTTTATTTGTTTGGGAAAAGCAATAACTTTTACAATTACGTTTGAAGTAACTAAATAGTTCTCTGGAAAATATCTGGGACCTCTCTAGAATTTATTGTGTTCATATCAAGATAAAGTTTCTTCATTTTAAGCATGATTCTTTTGTATCACACATTTGTGGATGTTGTTTATCTTAGGAAAGAGTGTTTTAAATATACATTAATAAATTTAGAAAAAAATTACCACGTTAAATGACAATTCCAGCAAGACTCTTTGTACCAAGAACTTTTTGTGAGAGAAAAGTTCAAATATAAAAATAAAAGTACATAATCATGACACAACGGTAAGCCCCAGCACTAAATACTGTTAAAATACAAAGGAATTATTTATATGATTGATAGTTAAAATCAGGACTAACATATTGGTGGTACAATAACTCCTCTGTTTTGTAATGATGTAAATTGATTTTTTTCGCACTATTAAATTCTTAATTTTGCTATTTTCCTTGCATTTTGAAAAGATAAATCAAAAAGCTATGTGAACAGATTCAATCAACAGATCTATTTTATTTTTTATTTTCAGTCTGGCATTGTTATACTTGACTTATTTAATCTAACTAATGTTTTAAATTCACATTTTTAAATAGGTACACCACGTTGGTATCCCACTAACATGACAATTTATTAAAAAAATAGTAGTTAATAAAAAATTTTCCTAATTCATCCAGGATACTGCCATGGAATTTAATACTTTTTTTTTTGTTAAAATGGAAAATATCATAACCGTTGGACCTGTATAAATATGAACACTAGAGTGATGCAGTTACTCCAAAACTACTAGAAACAGCAGAACCTTATTTTTGTTACTGCAGCTAGGTAAATATAACACATCTACTAAATTTTAGCAAACTTGGTAACGTTTACCTCTAGCACAATTGCAAATTCTAAATTTTGGTTCTGCAACTAAGTCAGTAGAATTTTGAGTTTTAGTTATGTATATACTCCAAATTTTACTTTGAAATCTAATTAATATTTATATTTATTAATTAGTGATACGGCTTATTTATTAAATTTTAAAAACCAGAATTTTTATCTAACCACATTGAATGTATGAGTATGCTATAGCGAGTTTTTTTCTCTTTTAAAGATGAGGTTGAGAGATGTGTTTTTATGTTACTAGAGTATCCATTTCTTGACCTTGAACTAAATCTAAAACAACTTCGTCAGACCAATCCAGTCTTAAGAGCAATTATAAAGACTGTCGGTCCTTAAACTTTTACGAAAAAATAGTGTATTAAGTCAATGGAGAGATATCAGATATGTATTGAGAGAAACGCACATATCTTGCAAAAAATATCTCTATTTCAATTAAAATACGAGAGCATTTTCTTTTGATTTAATAATAATATACATTTTTAGATTACACATATACATGGTTCGACAGCATAACCTCCTTTTTCCAAAAACCAATAAAACAAGTTTTATAAAGCAAACAAGTTAAATTTTTGTTTCAAAATCATTGTAGGCATTTAAAGTTTTGTTTAGCACACTTTTAAAAATGATATCAGATAGGTGACGTCCCCATCGTCCATAAACTGAACATTCTGAACTTTGGTATTTTAATACTAGCTCATTTTGATATTTTTGTTTGTTTCTCTTAAATAACTTTTTTTTCAAAAAGGGATCTAAGTGATATGTATATTTTACAAAAATGCAAAATTAGATTAAAAAATATATTTGTGGTAAGTGTTTGTAAGGTGGTTAATTGTTATTAATCATTTTGTAGCGGTCTTAAAAATATTAATTTTTCCGGAAAGATCTGGTTTCAATTACTTAATTTGAACCAAATGTACCAATTTAGAATTCTTGTAGGGTATCAAATTATTTGGCATTAGTTCGTGGTGTTATTTGTGTTCAAAGAAAGTAAGGAGAAACAGTTCTCGGTTTCAGAAGAAAAACCTACACAACACTGTTTAAACTATTCTTCTTCTAACTCTTAGTCCTAAATAAATACTGCATTCTAAATATTAGGTTAATGGCGTATTTTGCTAACTACAATATCATCTCGGGTCTTTCTTCTTTCTCTGATTGTTGGAAAAAAAAGTTATGTGATGGAAAGGTGATATTAAACCTTGCGGATCTATGGATATATCTCAAAATCAATTATTTAACTAGTTTAACAGTTGATAAATTCAGAGAAGGAATATTTGTAAGTGCAAGAGAAGGCAAGAGCGAGACATATTTTATTACTGAATTAAACCCATTTTTATTATAAGCTGCCTGTTATATGATTTTTTAGGGGGAAAAATACTGCTATAAAGAGTAAAACCTTCTACATTTAAATTACATTAGTGCTTTGAAAATATTCTAATGATATTAAAATTTACATATGTACATAAAATTTATATAAACAGATGTAGGTAGGATATTTTTAAAATTTTAAATAATTTAGCTTCCATAATTCAGCAGATACAGTATGATCCAATATTAATAAAGGTATTAAACTACCTAATGATACATTTATAAAATTGTTGCGTCTTGACGAGGGAGAGACACAAGCTTATTTATAATAGGAGAGATCCAGGATGACCGAGAGAAATGAGGAGAAGAAATGACGTGGAGGAATAAAGCTACACAGTTTATATGCTCATGTGTATTCTAACTATACTCTAATATATTTACAAAAGACGATACTATTTATAACACGTAAAACACAGTACTTATAATACATAGACGAAGAAGATAAAAACATGTAAGGAGATATTAAATACATAACATCACCCCCCAAGCACCAAATCCATGGCGGTGCTTAAACAGGTTCCTCTCCATGAACAGCAGCCTATAGATCCGCTCCATCCATGTCCAGGCGAGGACAAAACATTCTTCCTTGTACTGCAAAAGTTTATCTCCATAGACGTGCCGTGCTCTCAGCACGCGCACCGGAGAAAGGAGGACAATACTCCTCATAAAGGTTTTAAGGACCCGAGCACCTTGCTCGTCCCTGGGAGAAATAACATTCACCCTTGTTGAAGTTTTAAGGACCCGAGCACCCTGCTCGTCCCTGGGAGAAATAACATTCACCCTTGTTGAGGTTTTAAGGACCCGAGCACCCTGCTCGTCCCTGGGAGACATCTTGCTCGATGTACCCTCATCCAACTCGGGATGATCCAGAAGAGAGACCGTTCCACATCCATTAGCCAATGATGTGAACGGGAGAGTAGGAACAGTAGAGAACCAAAATTGTGTAGGACTAAACCCATTTTTAATTATGTGGTCCCTGATCCGGACACACACTTCACTTCTTGAAAGTGACCAAGGTTCTCTTCCTTCCTCCACGAGGCCCAAACATAGGCACAGTCCATATTGCTCCGCCTTCCGCAGACGAACGAGCGTTCTCCCCATCGACGAAAAAGGGCTACCCAACTCCAACAGGGCTAGCTTCGCCGACGATCCCACAGCAGGGAGGTCACGTGATCCTGATCCCATCCTCGTCGCCAATGTTGCGTCTTGACGAACGAGAGAGTCAAACTTCTTTATAAGGTGGAGAGATCCAGGATGACCGAGAGACAAAAGGAGAAGAATGACGTGGAGGAATGAAACTACACACTGTTTATATGCTCATGTGTATTCTAACTATACTCTAATATATTTACAAAAGACGATACTATTTATAACACGTAAAACACAGTACTTATAATACATAGACGAAGAAGATAAAAACATGTAAGGAGATATTAAATACATAACAAAAATATAAGATTTTGAATCTAAACATCTGTTCATTTAAAAAAAAATTGTGATTCCTTACGGGATCACCAGGATAGAATGGTTTATGCATTTTTTAAGCAACTTATACCAAAGATGGGTGAGAATTCTTCATTCAGATGGAGATGATAGCATGAATACGAATGATTAAATAATGAGGTAAAAAAAGACAAAGCAAATCCATCAATACTTTTCTACTTAGTATTTGAGTCAAGCCAATACCAGAGAGCAAACATACATGATTACAAGATTATTAACATCTAAATAATAATGTCAGCTATGTACCTCTCTGTTATAAGCTTTTATGCTCCCTGAATGTGGACCTTTTGAAATGAGATTATTTCTTTGTCATTAATACTGATTTTCTATAGAATAGTTCAGCTGATGAAGATAATGACGTAATTAGTAAGAAATAAGCGTTTAGAGTAGGTTTCATCATTTTTCAGGAAATGCTTTTCATTGAGATTCCTAGAAAACAATTTTTAAATTCTTTTCAAATTCCATTAACTAATTTTGAGATAGTTTATAATAAATACGTGAAATTTAAGTAAATTATTATATATTTAAAGTGAAAAAATAAACTTTAAGCTTCCGATTAAAGATCCTTATTAATTATCCATGTTTCCTAGATTAGATGGTGAGATTATAATCGTATATTTAGTTTGTAAATCAATTATGTTGTTAGGGATGATTCGTTAGACATTTTTTTTTGTCGACGCTCTTTATTTGTACTGTAACATGAATCATTATGATAACAAGTAAATCTTCAAAATGTATTTAACAAGGTGTTAACTCGCTAACACAAAAATACCGATGTATTTTGCCGTCCTGTCTTTTTTTTGTTTCTATATAGTTATATGTTCTGCATGTCTTCGATTTTAGTTGTTGTCTCAACTATATACTAACTTTTAACGTGATAGTATTTTATCAGCTGGATTTTCGTCGTTCTCAATGTGTGTTTTGTTGTGTTTTTTTTGGCTATCAAGTCATATCGCTGATGAGCTGTTTATATTAGAGGTCTGAAATAGAAAATTAATTAATAGTAAGCTACAATAAGTGGTTATATAGTAAATCATTGCAAATTTATTATCTATTTTATTTATTAATTTGTATATTTACTTATTTGTGTGTGTATGTATACATATAATGTGGATGAATAAAGACCTTCAAAATAAAAATGTTTATGCTCTGTTTTCAAAAGGACAAGAATACAATTTCTTGTTGATCCATCGTCGTATATATGCCTATATTGGCCATGTTATTATTTATATGAATATTTTTGACTATCATATATTTAAAAAAATGTATACCTAAGTTTTTTAATAAAATATTGATATGTAATTTTATTACAGTAGTGAATAAGAAACTATTTAAAGATTCAATTATCTATTATCAAGTTATCTATGCCGCAAATGCAGGCACTTAAGTAGTTGATTTTATTTTTGTTAAAATGAATTGATGAATTTTTTGTCACTAATATTTGGAAAAGGCACTTAGCCCTCATTGGAATCCCCACAGGAAGTGACAATACATATATCAATTTTTTGAACTCTGGGACTCAGTCAGACATTCATTCGTAAGGTTAGGAGGGAATTTTAGGCCTCTAAAATTGATTTTGGGGCAACAGCAATGCAGGCTGAAGTCAAATGTCGACTACTGATGTGGTAAAACACCTTTCGTGTAAAGACAAAGACTGGGGGATCTTCTCCGCGCCAGTGTCAGTACTAAGAAGGCTACAGTGACCGTTGACGTCTTAATCTGGACTGCTTACAATATTAATAATCCATTACAGCCCCATACATACATGAAGAACCAAAATTTATGCAGCAGCTGTATGACCGACTTCTAGCCTATTTCTATGTGGCCGTTCTTCACCCTGATCTCAACTCCCTGGACTTTGCAGTATAGGATATCTCGGAGAAAAATGTCTGCCACATCTGTTATTCGAAAGTGGATTCGATCCGAGCTGCCATAATGACAGTTTGGTACAACTTGGATATGGCCTTTCACGTATAAAACTGACAATCTTATCGCCAGCGTGTCGAGGCTTTTATTGTTTATGAAGAAGTACCTAGTGAATAAAAAATATAACTAAATATAGAATTTAAAATATTACAAATTTGGGTTGAGTTATATTTTCTTGATTCCATCAAATTCATATTTTTCGACATTCAGTCATAATCCCCACTCTGTAAAAAAAAAAATAATCAAAATATATTTTCAATATCTAACTGTGGGATAATTTATTTTCCATTTATGAAGCATCAATTTTGGAATCTTGATGTTCCGAAATTAGTCTATATCTTCCTCTTAATTTTTGAATTCAAAATAAAAATCTTTGAAGAACAAAATAATATATGATATTCTTCCACAGAGGGTCCCTGAAACCGAAAAATCCATCCTCTTTTAATTTTTTTCTGTAGGAGTTTATAAGAAATTTATTTAATTTAATATTTATTTGTTATTAAAATATGTTTCTTTAACTCAATTGGTCACTCTAGAAAAAACTTTATAATATTATTTTTTTCTTATAATCGAAAAGAGTTGGAACTGGATCGTATTCTAAAGATCTACGAAACATATTCTCTTCAATGTTCAACATTTATTTTTGTTATTCATGTGAATATTGAATTTAACAGAAATTCTTAAGTCACACTACTGTCTTGAATGACTCATAGGAGTTCAATAATGAATTCTAACAGTCCCAATCGGCAACTTTGGCCAAATTTCGTTCTTGGAAAGGAAAACATTACTCGAAGAATATAAACTATAATTATTTTCTGGGTTTCAGATTTATTTCTGTAATTAAAGGCTGAACAATTGAACATTATGATAATATAAAACTAATATATCTATTGTATGTAATGGATTTTTTTTTGTTGAATGTTTAAAAAAGACATGATAAAAATGAACGTGACAACAGATGAAAATAGCGCAAATACACGATTTTAAACCAATCAGAATTAGAGATCTAAAAAAAAACAACCTATCGATTAATAACGCCTCGTTCCCATTGAGTCTCTTTAGTTGCCTCAAATAACTCAGAAAATTGTTCCTCTAAGATTAATTGTAAGATAAAACTATTTTATTTTTGTTCGTATCTCGGTATATACAGATCAACACAATAACACGTATAATAATAATAATATTGTGTCTAAAAATAGAAATTGAGCTGTTACATAAGTTCAATTCAAGTATTTTTATCTTTATAGGCTTGACATATGAAATTTTTTGAAATAAAATAAGTCTTTATGCGTATGCAAATTAAGTTCAATAAATATCAAAAGCTAATTTAACAAGTTTAGAAGGTTACATGTATTTAATGTTAATCCCCAAAGTTGTTCAAAAGAGACTATTACATTTTAATTAATAAAACTTTCAAGCATAGGTAATATTGTAAACAATAGTATAAAAATAACATTAAATACACCAAGAACTAAACTAAACTGATTCTATTTAAAAAAAAATTAATTAGATTCAATTTGTTTTAACTCTCCTATTATGAGAGGTATATTTTAATATAATTGTTTGTACAAATTAACACGTCTCAGGTTTTTTTAACATTTACATAATGAATTATAGCAAATGAAAAAGATATTACATATAAAGTGAGGAATCAAAAATTAGAATCCTCTTCCATGCCAACTAGTCTCAGTTATAAAAGTCTGACAATAGTGTATTGGACATCATTCGAAAGAGCTAAAAAAGCTACAATTTGATGTTGGTTTTGTTTTTGTGCGATCAAAAATGTCGGTGCAAAAAGCAAAGCGGCAAAGGGAGTGCAATCTCCTCCGTGTACAAGTCGATATCCAACACAAAAATCTTCACAGTAGACGCTGTTCTGAACAGGAATTTTTTTCAATTTTTGGGTGAATCAAGAGCTCAGATCAAGGTAGCCTCATTACTTCATCTCTTACTTTGTTTGAATCACTTATTGCTGGGACATATGTGATTTTTATCCTTAAAATATTGTCGTGACCTTATCTCAAATTAACAACGATATAGAAAGTTTTTTTTTAAATTAAAGTTCATACTTTCAGCTATCCAATGAGATACTTTTAAACTTTTTGAATCTATTCATCTTCAAACATTGAGTCTCTGAATAATAAGCACCTATTTTAAACTTTGAACCAAGATAACTCAAGTTATAAGTGTGATGCAGACATTTTAAAAATGGTTTTACAATTTTTAACATTTGGCTTTAAAATATATTAATATAAATCATCCCGGAGGGCTTAAAACAGCTTTGATCCTTAAAATTAGCCAAAAATAACAAAAAAAGGTATGACCTTTTTCTGAAGACCACAAGGCTCTGAGCGTAAAAATAAGGCCATTTTGGAATCAAAGGCTCAAACTCTATTAAATTGAGTATAAACTGTATTTGTAGCATTCTTGTTGTTTGACAGTGTAATTTACTAACAAAAAATGAAAATATGTCTGTGTGCACTAATCCCAGGAACTCACCTTCAGATATTAAGCACACATTAAAAAAACGACTTTACGACCAAAGAGACAAGGTTTCCTTTATTCATATGGTTGAACCTAATTTCATTTTGACATTTGTTTCCAGCAATACAAGTGACATAATCAATTGTTTGGATTATTTCCGGGAAAATTATGAGTTTTTATCTCTTTTTTCCTTCTTATCTATGACATACAAAACAAACATATACATAACGTGACTCTCTCTTCTTTAGAAATATGAATAAAAAATTTATTTCCTATTATATTTTATCCAATATCAAAATGATCTCAAATGCAATTGATTTTCATAGTGAAATTAATGAAAAGCTATATATTAAGTAAATTGAAATGGAATCTCGACAGCAATTTGGTTTACAAATTGTGGCTAGGAGTAGAATTATATCATTCCTTAATATGGGGCTGACATTTGGTGTCATTCCTTTCATCGGCTCTTGAAAATGTTCCAAATTTTAGAGTTCCCTCTTGAATGCACTATTTTCCTTAATATTATGGGCTTACCAATTGAATCAGTCTAGTAAAAATTTAAGTATATTTAATGACTGAGAATAGTATGCCATTATTCTTAATTTAGGCCTATTTAATGTGTTAGTATTCAAATAGAAATGTGTTGATATTTATTGATGATGACATCATTTAGCAAAGAGTTGTTAGAAGCATCAGCTTTTGTATTCCATTAGGATGCATCATTACGATTAAATACAAAACTCGGCAAGATGTCAAAATTTTGGAGCTGCTACATTCCAAAGAAACAGACTTTAAGGAAAAAGTCCACCAAACTCTTGAAATAATAATATTAAAAAACATTTCTCCTCTTTCCTTCGGGACTCTTTAATCCCTGTTACTTTCTTTCAACTCCTAACGTGAGTTACCTTTGTGTATTTAGCCCTTCTAACATTATATAAATTACTTTAGCAAATTAAAACTTTATTTGCACTTAGTATACATTACATAGATGCTGGAACAGTAAATAGATTAAATCCATTTTATTTTATTTTTGTGAGTGAATATTATTATTATAACTAATTCTTTGACAGATAACAGTGTTTTTATTTCCTATAGTGTTTAAATAATATTGTGAGGCTCTAACCGATGATATAAAAATAATGTTTAAGGAGGTTTAAACACACAAAAAAAAAGAAGTCAAATTTAGAAATTTTGTTTGACTTTATAAAGAGTTTGAATTCAATTTTTTAAATCAAACATAACTCAGAGTAGTAAGAGTACCAAGGCAATACTTAGCTTATCAGAGCAATTATAAAATGAATGTCTTAAAGATTTAAAACAATTAATTAATATTATACGAATACAAAGTAAATAGATTAATAAAAAAGTTCTTTTACTTCTTGAAGACTTTTTTAGTGCCTAAGCTCTCTTAAAATTAATAGAAAAACAAGCTAAAATTTTATTATTTATTTTATGGTCTGAATTTTTTGTTTAATCAAGCTAAGAAACATAACAAAATGCTTTTGTGGTTATTAAGCAGTTTTTATGTTGTATCCAGTCCTTTTTTTTAATTAGCTCATTATAATTTAGTTTTTTTAATACATTTTTCTGAACAATTATTTGGTCCTTTTAAATCCAGTATTTCGGCATCGTAACTTTTTTTTTTTGGATCAATTATAAACAAAACCAAATGAGGCATGTATAAAAACTTATTGGATTTGAAATACTTTGAGATTATGAAGGCCTTCCTGGAGCTTTTGGGGACTCCATAGTTTTCCAAGTATTTTAGTGCCACTTCGTGGCGAATTTCGAATTGACTTATACATCATCTCTCTTTTTTTTTGTACGGTGCTGTGTTGGTAACCATCTAATAACCATGTAAGTATACTCAACCACAACTTTTTCCCTTTGATGTTTATTCTATAATTGTTTATGTTCTAATCCATAAGATCAACGCCACCCCTATATTCGTTATACTTATTTATGGTGTCTGGTAAATTGCTTACAACCGAGTTATCTTTCCATCTTGAAAAGCATATGTTATTTCCTTCGCATATACCAATAGCTGTAGAAACGGAACCTCGTTTTTTATTTTATATATCTTAATATAGTATTCAAAAATATCAGAAATTGGTTTGAGTTGTCTTTTCTTAATTCCATAAACATCAAGTTTTTGAAAATCAAGTCTTGTTATTGGAAATTTTGGGTCTCCTCTCTGTACTTCTTTAATTAATACCAAATTTGAATACAATTTATAATTCAAATTTGCAAGATGTATTCTTGTTAACCCCACAATATATGAATATAAGATGAAAAAGGGCACAATACCTAGAGTTTCTACTTTTTTAATCACTGCTGTATTTTTTCGGTACATAAATCCCACCCATTTCATGCTATAGCGACATAACAAAAATGAATGTTTGGATTACCTCTTTCACATCTCCAAAAAGTCATGAGTCCTGTCGGATTCCTGGAATTCAAAACTGGTGGTACTTCAATCGGATTCCAGGCGATAACTCTTGCATTTTGCCAATCAATTTCAGTGCAAATCACAAAATCTTTCTCATCGACGTTGCAAAATGACTTATGAAGCTCTCTTGTGCTTTCAGTAGTTCAAAAGCTTTAGACAACAATTAGCTCTAATGGTCTTGGCCTTATCTGAAAACAAAGTGAAAGAGATAGTTCAGGCAGTCACGTCAAAGCAATTTTTAGTGCGAAATTCAAAGTGGGAACAGATATTTAGTTTGCAAAATTAGCAATTTATCTGTATGCCCACTTTGCTCATTCCATAATCATAAAATAATTGAAAAAAAGAAGAAGGAAACCTTACGTAGTAGTGGATCATAACCAAACAAAATATATACAAGTATATGATTACTGAAAAAAGGTAAGAATTATATTAAAACAGTGTTTTTCATTATGTAGATTTAGTTATATGGGGTTCTTGCATTTGTTTACAAAACATCCAGTAACAATTCTTCCAGCAAGACTGATAAACAAATAATATCAAAAGTTAGTCTTCCATACTTGATTCAAAAAGACATTCAGTTTCATATGCATTGAATCGACATAAAAACAACCAGTTTCCAACAAGACAATGTGTACTCTCCCATAGAAATAATAAGACATTCAAGGAAAGGCAATAAGAAGAGAGTATTTTTCTCCCCCCATTTGTAAGGTTTGAGACCTACATGAAAATGCTCAAAATCTTGCATTTAATAAATTCATAATATCTGCTTCTTTTAATTATATACGAGTAAAATTCATAATTTAAACGTTGAATTGATATTTAAAAATCAGTCGGTTTTTGCTTCACAAATGATGCAGTATATGCATTGATAATTAATAAATGATGTCCAACGAATCATCAAAATGTTTCAAATGATATAGCTTTTTTACAACGACACATGTTTTGGAAGTAGTATGACATGTACATGGATTCTAGTTGATTTCAAGCCTACAAGTGGAGTTGTGTATTTCATAACTATACAACCCCCAGCTCCAACATATATTAGTTCGTTCATCACTTACTATTTAAATTGTTTGTTGCAGGTCGGATCGGTATAGAGAATAAAAAAGAAAGAAAAAAGAAGAAAACTGCAAACTATACTTTAATAACGTAACTATTAGTGGTAATGCTAAAAATGAAAATTGATATTATTTAGATAAGATAAGTGTAAAAATTTTCATTTCTGTTCAAAATATATAAATAAACTTTTTCATTTTAGATCCGGTAGAATCAAAATTTGTTTTCCTGGGAAATGAAAAACCATAATAAATAACCCATGTCATCAATAATTGGAAAGCAGTATATTATTTTACATCCAAAGAAACAAATAACTCGGTTTTAGCAAGTTTGGTTAACGTTTACCTCTAGCAGAATTGCAATGTCTAAACACATATGAAGATAAATAAATTTTTGTGCTTTTAAAAAAAAAAATGTTTTTAAATAATCTATTTTTATGAATAAAAATAGATTATGATGTTGTGTAAATTTATTGTGACTCTAATTTTGTTGATTGTAGTGAACAGTAAGTGATCGGACCTAGATCGTTTATTAAATATGATATATATTATTAAACTTCAGTACAGAAAATAAAAAAAAAGGAAAACCTTGCTCTCTTGTTGTGTTATTAATTAGCTTATTAATAAAATATAAGTTTAGAAAGTAAATAATATTAATATTCTACCAAGAAAAATAACCACATTTAGAGTGTTGCAGTCCCCCCCCGCCTCCCCACCCAATTATAAATCATCCCCAGAATCCGATGTCCCATACTATATTACTCCAATATTGTCAGTTGAACACATATACAGATACAGTTACTAATACATATGTCAAATTTTACTACGTAATGCATAAGTTTGCATGCTCAATATTTGAGTGTTGGAATAAACTATGGATAATTGAGGTCCTTGAAGTAATTATTTTGCTATGATATCAAGGACCTTAATATTCCATCTCTATCTCTATAACTTTTTATTTTTAAAGTAAATTATGCGTTAATTAAATATATGTATATCTAACATTAAAATATACTTTAGTTCTTATATATGCATCAGAAGTTCTTCATGTTTGAATTCTTTGAGACACTCGTACCCCTGTCCGTGTGAAGAGATTGGTGATTGGTAGCACAGGGGCTAAAAAGTTCCAGGCTTAACAAAGGGAATATGTTTTTTTTCGTGCAACATTGGGTTTTTTGATATTTTTATTATTTTTTTATTCACTTTAAGGGGCGTACTTTTTTAAGCCATGGCTTAGCTTCAACAGTATTTGTCACATCAATTAGTAGTGTAATATGAATACATGAAATTGTTTTTGATACCCTGTTTTAGAAATAACATAAGTAGCGTTATACTTAGCACAATAATTCCTAAATTAAAACAGATTGTAATACAATTTTGACATCGGTCTTTTGAAGGTTAGTACAAGCTGAAAATGAGGAAAATTTAAAAAAAAAAAAAAAAAAGGGAAAAATAAATATATATATATTTAATTGTCCCAGGTAACGCCGGAAAAACCTCTCTGGTAACTATAAAAAAAGGAATAATTAAAATTAGATTGTTTAAGGACATAAAACTTATTTCCCACACAGAGAGACACGACTATTATATAATTTTCTCGGATAAAAGGATAAGTTATAATTTGTATTAGTTTTAATAATATTAATAGGAACCTAAAGACTACAAAAAAAAAAAAAAAAAAAAAAAAAAACACCTTATGACTTTGAAAAGGCTAACTCAATAACACTCACTAGGTTAAAGCGAGATTAAAATTTTTCTGGTTTTTTGTTAAATAAGAATTTTTGTCTATTTTTAACAACAAAAATGTTTTTTTGAAATCTGTTACCATCATAATTATAGAGTTGTTGGTAAGAATATAATATTCTTTTAATTTTCAAAAAAACTGACTAACTATTTTTGCTGATGTTTATAAGAAAATGAAATAATTTCTTCAATTATAGAACTTTTAATCTTTGGAAAACACTTTGTTTTTGGGTTTTTTCGATACTACAAAATTTTTCCAACAATAGAATGGAAGGCAGGTGAAATAAACTAGATTTTTTACTGATTCAATCTTAAAAAACCTCTTTAGAGTCTTGTTTTGGCTACAAAAATTCTATAAAATTATTTCTGTTATGATTATTTTCTGGAAGCATATATTCAACCGGGAATTATCTTTTAATTTGTTTATCACTTTTGTATAAAGAATTTTATTCCAACAAATTGAATTAAATAATAAAAAAAAAAAAAGAATAATCCTAGAAATCATTTGAAAATAAACAACAAATTAAATTCCATAAATCAACAATAGCTAACTATGTAAATATTTTTGTAGAATCAATGTACTATGTTTATAAATATATTTTAGGGGGAATGATTCATTTTTGTCTATTATTCTACTTACATCAACTATACGTTACTCAAGTCTTTCAATGGAGTCATTCATTTGGAATCTCTTATCCAAAAATAATGTTATATTGAGTCTAATAAGAATGTATGTAGATTGAAGACACCAATAAGAATTTGGACGACGTCTAGACTCACTGTTAGTTTTCATACTGTAAATATATTATTGATGCATTTACATTAACTCTAGAGCAGTTTTTGTATAGCTTATTACTTTTTATGTCGTTACATATTTTCCAGATAAGCGCACATTATAAAATCATTGACTAACGATTATATAAGTCATCATGGTCAAATGAGTCTTAATTTTAAAACAAAAAAATTAATCGTAATAAGAAAATATATTTTCAAATAAAATATAGGAAATGTAACATGTTTAACATTATTATAGTTGAAACCATTTGTTTCTGGAATGCAAAATGTACAGTTATTTATCATTAGTTAGTTTAAGACTTAAAATAGGTCATGCTCCATCCCTGCTGTTGGTTCTTGAACCGCGGGTCCGATTTTAAAGCAACCAGTTTGCATTTGGACCTATACTACACTAAAGTACGTTAGTATATCAATTGAATTCGTTTGGTACACCTTTAAGTATCTTTTTTTGTTATAAATATTGACACAAAAAAAGGCATGATATTAGTTGGCTAACACTTAATTAAGCCTTAATATTTCAATCCCATATTTAAATTTATACTTAAATTAATGCTCACAGCTCGAGTTTCATAGGAATTTTTACAAGGGTGAGGTTGTATAATATTCTAAAAATAAATCATTTGCGCTTGTTCTTATTAATAAATATTAGCTGTATCTTCAAAGATGACCAAATGAAAACCAAAATAATTGTTTTGCTGGAAATACTCGCACGCCCAAAGACCCCAACAAAGATTGTCAATGACCTCAGGATCAGTTGGATGGTCATGTATAGGATTCAAAATTGATTTTAAACGCCAGTAACAGAAGCTAAAAAGTCTGAATAAGGTAGGAAACAAACAGTAAGATCAAAGGCATTGAATATGGGTCTCAAAAACCGCCTTACTAGGAAAGAAGATTAATGTGAGAGAGATTACGCTCCGAAGGCTCATTAAAGGTAAGTAGGTAGCAAAATCAATAGAAAGGAGAAAAAAACATATCATTATGAGGGCCACAAAGGAGAAGAACTAGAACCAAACTTTTTTTAAATTTGTCCAAGAACATGCTGCTGCTTCCCAGCTCCCCCAATCTTAATCCTTTGGACTATTCTATCTAGGAAAAGATAGAAGGAGCTGTGGGTAGCAAGCCACACGGATCTGTGAGACCTTTGAAGCCCGCCATCAAGGCCACATGAGCTGACTGGTCAGAAGACTGTATCCGTAAGGTCTGTGAAACCTTCAGGAAGAGGGTGAATACCGTTTTTGAAGTTGAAAGATAATATATTGAATAAAAATGTTTATTTTTGTGATAATACACTCGATTTAAACTCTATTTGGTTTTCACTGTCTTTCCAAACTAGTTTCTAATAAAGTTTGAAAAACAATCTTCACTGTAAGCTTAAACAAGACAAATGGGGTAGATATTTGAGATATGGCGGCTTTGATATAAAATGTCATATAATGTCAAGTGTCAAAAATTGAATGATTACTATTGTTATTATGTTCAGCCTATTCTCAACAGTAAGTAAATAAAAATTAGTTACTCTTATTTGTGTAGCTTGAATTAATAAAATAATGTCCTACCTGGGGAATATTTTATTTATTCGGTAAATTTTATAAAGCAAAAATTTTATTTTTTTGCATTCCTTGAACAATTTTGAAATGTGATGATGATGTCATTAAACAAATTTTGTAAAAGAAGATGGCATACTCTTCGGAGGTGGAATAAAGATTTTATAAGTTGTAGTAAAATTATTATAGTAATTTTAGGACCAATTCAAACCCAGGACATCAACATCAATGGATTATTCAAGTCAAAGTAAAAAAAAATCAAGTTAGTTTGATAGTTTATTTCAGCCTGAAATAACTCATTAATTACAAAACTTTTTTTCATTATTTGTCGTATGAGGGGCTTTTAATATGTTATTATTAATTCTTTTTAAATATTGAAATACATTTTAAAAAGTAGGTTAATTTCAGCTAAATAACTTAATACCAATTCCAAAAAATGTGTTAATATGTGTGACAATAAAAACCCCTCCCCCTAACCCCTTGTATAAATTTTCTCTTTTTATTTGTTTTTTCTGATTTAAATTGCTACTGATGTTAATACTATTATTAAAACTCGACTGAGACTTAAATTGACTTCCTGCAATTTGGGCTTGATAGCTAAAAATTGTCCTTCAAAAACATAGAAAAAGGAAATTAAATATATAAAAGGTCTAATTTTCCTAGTTTAGAAATATTGTGCTTAAACTAATTTTTGATTCATGATTAACTCATCAAAGTTGTGCGGAAAATCAATGTACATTTAGAAACTAATTTGTACAGAAGGGAAATTATGTATCTTCTTTTGCATATATCCATTTTGATTTACCTTCTCTCAAGGATTTATGACTCGACTTTTGAACTCTTAAATACACCACATATCTACCACATATGTATATCACGCTTGTACATATATATACTAGAGGGATTCAGTTGCCCCAACATTATCGAAATCAGCGGAACCTAATTTTTGTACTGCAGCTAAGTAAATTGAACACAAATACAAAATTTTAGAAAATTTGGTTGACGTTTACCTCTAGCACAATTACAACTTCTAAACTTTGTATGAAGCAAAATTTTGTTGTTGTATTTTGTTTTAAAGTCATGTAATGAAATAAAATATTTGTATCACCAATGAAAGATTATTGTGTTTTATAACTTTTTTTGTGACGCTAGTTTCCTTGACTGCAGAGATTAATTAGTTATCTTGCCTAGACTGTCGATTAAATAAAGAACACATTATAAAAAGTTTTCCTTTTTGTTATTTTTTTCTCACTAATTATCATCTTCATGATAATATAAATTTATAATTAAATTAGTAACTACTTTACACATATAAATAGATCATTAGTCAATTTTTAAATGCTAACTACTTTTTTATTTCTTTCTGTTTCTTTGATTTGGAAGAGAATATCTATCGTTCTCAACCACTTGAATGATTTTCTGCATATTTTCTTCTTTTCTAGCTTGGCCCAATAAGGCTTGCATTATCATCATCCTCTTTCTGCTCAATCCTTAACCACAGACAAGCTATACATTTTCGCTTTGCTTATGCTAAAGTTAAGATCTGATTCCCATTTTTCAACTGGTTTCTGCAAGAAGTTTTGTCTTTATTTTGTAAAATGTATTTTTCTTATTCAGCCTGAATAAGTAAAATACATTTTATCAACCCTTTCAAGATATTTCATTATTTGAATTTTCCATAAATTCTTTCGTTTCTCAATTGATTTATCTGTGGTTTTTATATCTCTAGTGAAAGGTTCTTTTGTATAAAAATGGCTGAATAAATGCTTCACAAAAAAAAAAAAAAAAAAGCTCAGATAAGAAAGGACTTTTCTCTCAAGAAAATACTTTTTTTTATATGTTCTGATATTCCTTTTGAGAGTGTCATAGCCAAATTAGGAATTCAAAGAATACTAAAATTCTAAGTTAAAATTGTTATACCATAATATACTTAATATACACATATTAGTATACCATAAACTTCTTTATAAAAGCTTTGGAATTAGATTAATGCCACAAATGGCACAGTTTGGGCTGTCAAATTTTAATATATTAAAGTGAAAGAGTCATATTTCAACTTTTGATCCGTTGTTAATGATCTTCATGATCTACTAATGTACTTATTAACTGTTGAAGTAGCTCACTATAGTTTTTCAAAAAACATAATGTGAACTGACCAACAGATCCTCATACAGTTTTTCCAAAAATATTATGACATTATTCTTCCATTTTTCATTATTGTTTAATGAGTTGAAAAGAACACAAAAAGTTGTTGCTAAATAATAACAAATAACCCTGAAAATATGTACATTGGTGGGAAATTATATTACGTCTTTAGTTACATGGGTCAATATCAACTCCACTATGTTGAACAATAAACAGTAAATAAAATTTTGAAAAAAGAACAAACCATGCTCAAATCTATGATTTTTATTACGTGATTAGAGAAGTGGTTAAAATAGAAACCTCAAAAATAAAACAAATAAAATTATGTGATAAAAAAATGAAATATCAGAGTAATCTCGTCATTTAAATTTCGATTTACATTTTTTTAGTATATCGTTGTATGCATCAGTGCTCACATTAAAAAAAAGACTCAAAGAAATCTAAATGAAAAACAAAAGAATGACTTATTTGAAAACAATTATTTAAATTTACTAAAACAAGACTAAAAAATAATAAATTCTAAACAAAACATTATCATGATACTGTATATAATCTTGTATACTACAAATATTTGCGAAAGTCAAAGGAATAAAAACAATTTTATGAATCTTAAGGTGTCCCAGTTCACTAACAGAGGATTTACTAAAAAAGTAATCTTCAAAAAGCTTGTTATTAAATGTTGGATTATCCAAATTAGTAGTTTAATCATAAAAAGATAAAATTCATGGCAGAAACTATGCAAAGAGTTACAAAATAGTTACAATTTTTTTATGAACTTTGAAGCCAATCTACATAATTAATGTTTTCTCCTAAATATTTTTGATAGCATGAACAAATAAATGACTAATAATTAAGATGTTCTGGTTGAGAAATATGGTTGAGGACATTTATTTATAAATTGGATAAACTATGAGTCATTAAAAGTCTCTTTAGTGTATATCTACATATTACCACACAAGACATCCCCATATGTTTAATTCTCTTTATTCTTTACTTATATAAGCTTTAATTATGTATACAAAAATGGGAAAAAATATATTAATATACATCTACATATATCATTGATGTCAAGATATAAATATTTTTTACCGGTTCCGGTAAATATTGGTGTTTCGGTAACATTTTTTATGGTGTAATGGAGCTGGAAGTACAAGTTTCAATATTAGTTTAGTATAGTACTATTCTAAATACCTCAGTGCCCCTGAAGCACTGAATTAATGTAAGATTAAAATATATCCATACTTTAATTTATATACTCGAATAAATTGTAGTAGGTATTTTCAAATATAAATTTTGCAATATAACAATACCTTAATAAAATCTTACATCAGTAAGATTGGTTTATCTTAAAAAAAACCCTGTTTAAACACTTTTTATAATAGAGATTCAGGGATGTTATCATCAATGTTATAGCTTTTGAAATCATGTATTAAGTTAAAAATGGTTTCTTCTTATTATATGTATATAGGGTTTTCACAATACATTTATTAAAAAATAGGGATAATTTAATGCCATCAAAAACTAGAAGGGTAATATATATTATAATGTTTTAGTATGCAATTTAAAATATTTACTTACATTAAATTTAATGATTATTCAATACAATTACCCTAGGCTTAATTTAAGAATGTCATATTATGCCTGAACGACTTGCAGGCAGTAGAAAGTTCACAGTGGGGGTAACATAATAATATATTTCTTAATGTAAGCCTGTAATGTTGTGATGAATTTGTGAGGACGTCATTAATCTAAAGGGTCATGGCTAGTTGAGTTAGAGGACACAAAATATCAGGAAATTTTCTCCAACTAAGAAAGAGTTCTTTTGCCTTTATGAATTGTGGTTAAATCCTATGGAAACTTATATAGTCTTCCATCACCTATATCCAGGACGTCACCTCGGCAATATAAATATTAAGTACACATCAATATTTAAAATTTATAAATAATATAAGAGGCTAAATCCATGTTGTAAAGATGACAGAAACCTTAGACTTGCTACTTAATATCCATTCACCATTTTAGCGTTTAAATTTTTTATCGTCCACCCACTTTTTTTCCTTCACTCACAAACACAAATTTGACATCATTCTGATTTTTCAATTTGTACAATATCTTGTTGCACCTCTTTTACTCGATATCCATAATCCTATCAGAAAACTGTATCTCTTCCTCCACAAGCACAAAACTTCAATCCTGTTTTTTTGTATTATATTCTTTCTTATATACTGGTATTATTCTCATTATATGATCCTTTTTTATGTACATATAAAATATATTTAGTTACAAATACAGCGTCATCAAGATAACTTCTGCATTAATTTACTAAGAAAAGACAAAAAAAAATCTATGTGAGAATCCTTGCTGACCTGAAACACTAAATTGATGACTATCCTGGACGTTCACTCACGGACCTCGCCAATCAAATAAATATTTCATACTCATTGATCCACAAAAAAAAACTGGATTAAAGTTTTACATGTGGAGGAAGAGATACAATTTTTTGTGCTTTTAGGCGCTGTTACAAGCAAAGATGCAATGAGCGTATATCAAATGCCCACATGACCGATTTGACACATCAAAATAAAGGTTTTACCACTATATTGCCAGAAATATTTGATATTGAAACTCAAATTGGTGAATTATTCTACGGTACTCACACCACACTTGGATTCAGTGCAGTCATGAATTAAAGACTCTCCAGGATTGAGACAGACAGGAAATTAGAAGCGTTCTTCAAGAACTTTATAGTAGATCTGGATTTTATTCCAAGCATGGATCAGTTGCAGGACAAGCATTGGACTGTATTCATCGTTGAGTGGTCACAAGCCCTGGAACTATTATTATGAATTCATTCTGTTTATGAAATATAAAGATGTTAAAAATAGAAAAATGTAGAAAATAGACTGGCTTGCATTGTACTAGAATTTCAGGATATAGAATAATTGAAACCAGCCTTTGTTGTGTTTGCAGCCTTTGGGGTTACCTAGTTGAACCATTTTATGCTGAAACAATATCAAAAGAAACCAAACACTGTATTCTAAAAGTTTTTATTTTTAAAAACATGCATTATCAGTTGACAAAACTTATCACTGTTGATCTCTTTAATTTCAAGAAGTCCTGGTTTGATTGCATAATCTTTAGTCAGAAGTACATAAAATTATTCAGAGGAAGTAATCCAAGCTGTAGTTAACATGTCCTTCCAATATTTGAGCGATTTTCATTCTCTGTGCAATTTCCTTAAGCCAGAGGTGACGATTGTTCTGGGAAGACAAAAAAGAGACTACAGCCTTTCTGATGAGTTCCCTGCTCAGTATCCTGTTAAGAAACGTGCCAGAAATATGTCATTAATATTTACCTGGAAAGAATGTGTGGACAAGTGGTGCCGACTTCAGAAGCTCAAACAACTCGAAGCTGTAAGTAGAAGCCTGAACAGATGATACTCTAAAGTTAAGAAAGGGATCTGATATATCATTCAGAAATTTTTATGAGGACACAACAAATCTACAATATTATTTTGAACTTGGTAGGGGCAAAATTTAATGTAACCCTCACGTGTTATACATATTTGAAAAAGGATTTTGATGTTTAATAACATAATACTGTTACAAAAATGTGATCGATTTTTTTTTAAACCTAAGTTTTCACCCAACCCTATAATATTATCAACTATTTTTAATACACTTTGTAATTCTGGAGTGCACTATCGCCATATCGGCAATATTCATCTTCTGAAGGCTTGAGTTTTATTGTGGCTCGAAAAAAACGAAATCAACCAAACGGAGTGATAAGTGATTAGATAACTTTATTCACCATATAATTGAATTTGCCGATATCCTTTTACAGCATCCAAAGTAATGAAGTATTTGGTAGTAGAAGGAATTAAAGTTGTTTATTTGTTCGGTAATGGGAAGTGTACATGCCTAATTATAAACTTATTGAGTCCTTTATAATTCACCACTAGACTAATGGAAGATCCTTCTCTTTTGGAAACGTTAAAAGCAAGGGATGACCCATTCTATTGGTTTCATAATTTCTGACTTTATCCTAAAACCCAATTCATCTTTAAATTTTGTATGGTGAATTAAGGAAATTTTTCTTGCACTGAGTTGATGAACTGGAGTGGGTTTCTCATATTCTTTTATATAGATTTTCATCGGTGAGCCACTCATTGGGCAAATACTCTCTGATTTATTAAAAATATTGAGAAACTCTTTAAAAAATGCACTTAACATCCATTATGTTATTAGCAAATGTAACTTTACGAGTCCTTTAAAGAGTTTTGGTTACGGAGTTAGATTTATCTGTTGTTGGAAAATATTTATGAATAATATTAAGTGACACTAAGTGATGCCCAGAAAATGATATTCCATCTAGTGAGTCTGGAATGAAAAATACTCTAATTGATAAGTATTCCTTCATTCCACATTTCATGGAAATTTTTAAATCAGTAGAGTCTGAGCATATGAGTCCCTTCTTATTAGCTGCTCGGATATTTACTTAAGTTGAACTGTCTATTTCGATACCAGAAATATCAACTAGGTCCTTCAAAATGAACCTATATTTGCGAGTGCTCTCAGATAGAAAGGTCGACCTACACTAGGATATACTTTTATCGGAAGACGGGGAGTGGATTGCTTAATTGATGATGCACTAATTATAATGATGGAGGCCGTTTTATAGAATAAGAATTTGTTGTTCTCTTGCATTAGGCTAGGATTTTGAATAACCAAATTGGCCATCTACACAATCTGGAGAAATATGGCCTGTTCTTGAACTTTTTGTGCAGGTGTTATTTCGGAATTTGTGATCGACGGTGATTTTCTCTTCAACAACTAAAACATCTACCATGTTACTACAACATTATTCCAGGAAATGCCTTTTTATTTAAATTGAACTTTTAATCTTTCATGAAGGTTGACAAGGAACTAATGGAGGACTTCTTGTCATCCAACGTACTTATAAGAGTGATAATATACTGATAACCACGCCGTGGGCTATCTCTGAAACTTTTCTTGAGCCGTCATTTGTGATATAAATGTTGTCTATTTTTCAACTGGCCCGTTCCTTAGAATTATTAATCTGATGAATGAGTTATCTTTTCCTTAACTGTTGTCATTATTATTTAGCAACTGAGTAAGTAACTCCCTTCTCTACTATATTCAAAACCTGATTGAACATTCATGTTCAATCAGATTTTCGTGTGAACATTGTGAGCTCATTAAAGAGCAATAATAACCATGATAATTTTTTTGCGTAACCCATTAGAGTAATTCTTGCTAATAACCTTATTTATTTCCCTCTCTTTCTCTTTCCTTGTCACAGCTGATTGTAGCTGATTTAATTAAACGTCAAGACAGCTAAGCTATCATGTTGATTTCAGGTTTGTTAAAATGCCCAAAACACAAAATATTTACATAACTAATCATCAACGACCTTTAAAATATTTAAAAATGTCTTCATGTTCCCCTCCAAGTGCTTTAAAATGTCAAAGGAAGAGTTTAAAAATTGCATCTTGTTTTGATTTTTTTCAGTTTTATAAATAATGATACATCAATATTTTTTGGGTAAGTTTAAGCAAAAGGCCTTAACAAAAAACAAAATCAAATATATGATCCTAATCCGTATTTTAATTAATTCCGCAAATTAATCAAAAAAATATACAAATCTCATAATCTGATTTAACATAAAGGAATAGATAAAGAGGTATTATCCAAACTTAGAGACTGAACAAAAAATGAGTGTCGTTGATGTTGACTGTTCATTTTTAAGCGCTCGAATCGTAAAAATCGTTCAAAGATGTTCATTTAGCGGCTCATATTTTAGTCTATTTTTCGTTTTGATTTTCCTCCTTCTATTATTACACTTTTCGACTGAAAAAATATTATCAATTTTTAATAAAATATTTGTAAGTTATACTAAAATAGTAAAAATGTAATTTTTTCATAACAAAATAGGTTTTGTGTGCTTAAAGTTTAAAAATATATTACAATAACATGATTCTTTTTAAGAGTATGGAACTTTAACAACTGTATAAAAATGCAATGTGTTATTCAGCTACTTTTCTTCATGAGAAAAAATAAAGAAGACAAGATTTTAATATCTTTTTATAGAAAATTCTTTGAAAATGTCGAATATTTTCCTACATTTGTTCACAACAAAAAAAAAAGTTTAACACAAAATTTTCTATATAAAATCTCTTAGTGGCTCTAATTTCATTGTTTTGGACTTTTATGATTATTTTTGTAATTTTTCAGCAAAAATCTAATAAGCTACGTTGCTCAATGAACAAATCATTTTTGAAAAATAATTCTCTGAGCTCACTATGTGTAGGTTTCTATTCCTCATCACCCTTAGAGAAGGGAATATTATATATTATGTATATAGATTTCAAATAAAATTCATAGGTCAGATGGGGTAATTGTAATATTATAATATTGACTTATACATTATCAGTTTAATTTCTTCTAACCAATTAAAGGAACATGAAAAAAAAAGAAGCAAATACCATAACAAAACAAAGTCAAAAATGTCATTACACTGTAATACATTTTTTAGTCCCTTGAGTAGGTGTTGTCAAACTTCTGCTGTGGGTTGTATTGCCTTGGTAAATACTTTTTTTGTTATTCAAATGAAATACATTTCAATAGTTTATAATACATATAGCAGTTAACTTTATATCATTTTTCTCGTATCTCTTAACCTTTCCTCCAAAAAAGATTTCAATCAAGTTTGGTAGGTAATTAGTAAGTGTTCTCCAATTGTATAAGTATATTCATCATTTAATAGTATAAAATGGTTCACAGCTTACCCATAGCTAATTTAGTTCTGAACACTGAGAAGGTGTATGAAAAATAAAAAATCGACAGTGAACATAAAAACCATTTGCATTTATCATGGTTTGGAGACTCCATTAGGAAACATACAAGGTTTTTTTCCTTATAAGTATTCCAAAAGGCAATATATCCAGTATTTTATTTTGTATGACTTATAAAAGTGTGCCGAATGTGGCTCTTTAAAAATTAGAACGCGTTAATTTTCCCCCTTTCACTGACAAACTTCTCATTCTTGCTTAAAAGCAATAAATCTTTATTTTTCATTATTTAAATTGCGTTAACCTTTTTGTAAACTATTATGTAAAAACTTATCTATTAATATATACCATTATATAATAAAAGAAGTAAGCAATAGAAATCTAATTTTTGTCGGAACCAGTGCGTAATTAGTATTCAAATCGACTTCTGATCATCTATATCAAAACATGTCAATGTACCTCATTGAAAGAGAGAGTTATTGTCACTTTCAACTTTGATTTGTTTTCATCCCGTGTCAATCTTCAAAGCTATAAGCATTTATCAAATTGATATAAAAATAAACATTCAAACATTGAAAAAGAATTATCTTTAATATCAGACGAACAGATGACATGAAATGAAATCTAAAATATTTTATTTATACATCTTAAATTGTAAGGGAAACTTTTAAAGCTTCATGGAAAAGGATTAAATTTGATTATGGATAAAAAATTTAGTTTCAAAAGGTTTTTATCAGTAAAATAACAAAATCAAAAATGTATTTCCTAAAATATATTACATTTTCGTCCCTAAGGTGTTCACAAAAATATACTTAAAAAGGAGCAAGTTGATGGAAATGAATATAATTAATTGATGTAGTCAGAATATATCTATTTATTTTTATATTTAGGTATTAGGTATATTATTAGTAGTGATTGATATATATATATATATACAAAAAAGGATTTATGCCCAGGATAATAATCATCAAAGGTTAAAACTATTAATATTATTACTGTACACATTTTAAAGTATGTTTTCTAGTTCGTCAGTCCCAAATTTATAAACGGTGAGATCTATGTAGCAGTAACAGCATATTTAAAGATGTGAAAATTGCTGGAATGCCAGTGAGTGGAAATACACAGCTGTGATATTATCATATTAACAAATTATAAATCCTATTTACTTTTTATTGTTAAAGTGGTTTTTTTTCTTAATATCTAACACAAACTCTAATTTTTAAGTGCTTCAACTGTCTATAAAAATAGCTACACAAAATTGACAGGCCATATTCAAATCCAAAACGGATTAATGGTATATACCATCAATATATAGAAAACTAGGAGACATATCTTCCTATGTTGTGTTTTATCTTGACTTGTTCAAGTCAAACCATCTTCTACTAAAAATACTTAAACAAATCACTTGTCCTTATCTACTCTACACCAATATACTTAAAATTAAAATAGTTATTAATTGAATTAGCGGGGATTTGATGATGCTGAATGGTATAGTACATAATTGTCGCTGTAGTCCAACAACATTATTTGTTTGTATATATGTTTGTAAGGAAACATTCTTCAAATTGTCAAATTTACCATGTCAATTTTTTATTTACAAAAACTGCTTAGATTTCCCAACTCTAATCATATCATTTCATAGTTTTTTTGTGATGTTTACTCAATAAACTTTAACAATGCATGAAATGGTATACATACGGCAACCATTCAAATATTTTGATTCTCCAAAGAAACATTTGTTATGAAACAACCTCATTATTTATTAAATTCCGCTTGTTACCATGGAGAAACTAACAAATATGTATAATACTTGTGCATGAATAAAACATATAGCTTAAGTAGCTTTACTTTTAAATTCATCATTTTTAATTTAGCATCCATAAAAAAATATGTACAAGTAAACATATTTCCTTTGAATGCTATTTTTATTTTATTTTTGACAGATAATATAATATATACAGTATTTTCAATTGAATTGGTTTGTATCATTTGGAAAATCTAGAATATTTAATAAAAGCTTCATTGATACGGTGGAGCCAATTTGTATCCCGATGCCGATTTTTTAGCCCATTAATGCAAAAAGTTAAGGAGTGGTGGTTCTGTGAAATGCAAATTTTAGTATTAGTTTATCTAACAATACTCATCAACTTTGTCAAGTTTCTTTAACAAATATTCATAATAATTAGAAATATGATGTGTTCATTTTCCTGGAAACTATGTAACCCCCTCCACCAAATTTATAAATAAATAATTAGATTTAAAAAAAATGAAGTTTTATATTTTTATTTTTAAGAGTTTTCAGTCTGATATAGGAGATAAATGTATCATAATTTGACGGATAATTACGTAAAATATATTATAATAATGAAATGGAACATTGCATTATTAAACGTTGGAGATTTATTATGAAGATAATTAAACAGTCTAATAAATCATACAAGTAATATCATTATTATTTACTTAATATTTTACATTTTTAGGTACTTAAATTTGGCTATTGGAACCGTTGTCTACTTTGATGAATAAAGAATTCTGTTCAGACCATAAGGTAGACAATTGAAATGCAATATAATTGAAATATATTTAAGGTTTTCGGCTACTTTAATGGAATACATTTCTCCAATGTTAATTAAAACCTTCACTCTTTCGTCTCTGAAATGGTAGGCAGGAGTTTTGTTTATTTGTATTACATCAATACTTGTAATCTTTGTATACTTTCCAAATTCATACGATAAGGATGACTCAAAAATGACCCTCTACAGGACCTAGACTCGAGTGGAGTCATGGATCACCTTCGAGTCTGTAGTTTCCTCTAATTCAATAAACATATCTTTATCCTCAAATGCTTTATTGATCATGGATAAAACTTATTTACCTTGAGACTTGATTTACTTGGTAAAGAAGAAGTAAGAGTAAACAACTTTTCCGATTTAAATTTATATGAAATGAACAATATTTTGATGAATCTTGACATAAAGTGGAATATTGCAGTAAACAAGCATTTTGATTATATAAAAAGTAAAATAAGAAATATCAAAATTGAAATTAATTATGCGACATGTATATAATTCCAAATTCATCTCGTGAATTCGATTCTTAATGGTATTTTCCAATTTAAATTTATTCAAAGCTTTGATCCCATGATTAAAAAACGACATGTCAAAAACCTACAAGAATCTTTTGAACTAAATATATTTTACCTAAATTATCAGCAATTAAAAAATATATATGTATAGTTAATTAACTTAACCTTTTAACGATATTATATAAGTTTAAAATATTAATGAATTATTAAATAAAATAATTAATAATAATAATATGCTCCTTGGAATATTTAAAGAAAAATCCTTTACTCCAGAATTGGTCACATCATTTTTCCGTTAGTGGCGACTTCTTTTTAATAGATTGCGCTCTTTAGAGGATGTCAGATCCCGTCGGGGAGTTCCCTCCTCCTTCCAGTTCGCTATCTTTTTCTCCAAAGCCTGGAGAAGATGTTGATAATGACTTGGTCACACGAAAGAAGTCTAAGAAACTTAAAAAAAAAAAAAAAGTGCAGATGTTAATAAGGAAGACAATTGTCCAAAATGGCAATTTTTTAATCTTTTAATTAGGGCAATTGATAAGTCAATTGCAATCGAAAATTGTTTAGTTGATTATGATAATGCAAAAATCGCAATACACAATTTGGGCTTCCCAGCTTACGAGCTGTCGCATATAAGCTCCGAAATGGGTCAAGGAAAAGCTTTTATTGGGGTAGAGAATCCCTTCGACATAGCAGTAAAATTTAAGAAAATTCATTTGCCTTTGAGTATGTTCAGACAACAACAAGTCAAAAATTCATGGTGGATATCAGGGGACTCCAAAATGCTCTGGAAAACGGCTGCAGCAAGATTTTTCGTATCGAAGCTCTGCGTTGTGTCGGGAAAGTCACAATACCAGGAGTAGAGTGTGTGATAGGTCTTTTCGTGTCAAACGTGAGACAAGTTGGTTTTGTACGTTCGGAAACAAATAAAGTGAAACTTAATGGACACCCAGGTCTGAAGGGGCTCGGTAAAGTTGTGTGGTATGGCTCAGTTGAGTTCAAAGTGGAGGGCGAATCCCCGAAGTTGCCTATCCTTCTTCCAGTAAGTCAGGATCTAAAACGAGGAAAGAAATGCTCAATCAAAAGTCACTAGTAGAACCAATCAGTGGTAAATCTTTTAAGAGATCCAGGGTACCTGACTTTAATTCCGAAATATTATCTAACGAAAGTAATGAACATAAAACCTCGAGATTATCCTTGCAGAATACTGAAGAAGTATCTTTGGGAAAAACTCCTCATCTTACGGACCTTTCTTCTAACAATAATTTAGATCCCCACGCGAAGGACCAAACTCACTTTAGAGATCACGATACCTATGGACTCTCCGTAGATAACATTGAAGAAGTACCTCTAAGAATAAACCCTCTTACGGACATTTCTTCTAAGAATGATTACGACATCCCTGCAAAAGATTAAACCCATTGTACTCCAGAACAAAATATACCCATCACCCTTTACTATAGGATGAACCCCAAGAGACATTCTCCGTCTCCAAGTTGCCTCGTTTCCCCCCTCTCATCTTGGAACTAGATATTGAATGTACTCCTTCCTCTATAGGGAAATAATGAACCCGCCAACTTTAATGGTAGGATCAGATGGGAAGAGTTCCTCAATGAATATAATATTACCTTAGTTGGTTAGTTTTGGGTCCAGGGGGAAGTCAAAGTTAAAAACTATATATTGTGTTTGAGAGCCAGTAAGACATTCCTTGCAGCAAAATGTGATGTTACTAAACAAGACTCCCTGTTCCTATGTACATAGCTTTAGGGAGTCTACTAAATAAGTATATCGATGAAGGCTTGAAGAAGGGCCAGGAACACAGGGGCCCAACACGAATCGTGGAGAGAAGATTAATGAGACTTGGACTCAATATATAACTGACACAGCTGGACCCATTAGTAATTATGAGGAACCTAAACACGGCCTTGTGGCGTTCAACAAACGTTCCCTGTTTGTTCTCCTTTGTAATTATTTTAGTTATTATGATTATTTAATGGGTTGAGAGGACGCCACTTCCTTTTTCAAGTTGTGTAAAAAGAATCACGTTTTTTTGGATGTAGTAATAAAATCAATGAATATATCAAACAACTCGTATACTTGAAATTACTTCAGTACCTAATCCATACTAAAACCCGCAGGTTTCGCCAGGACCTTTGCACTAATAGTTAGAAGTTTATCCCAAGTCTTGTTCACAACCGGCTCGCTTCTCCTCCTTTTTTTTTTTTTTTGCCTTCATCATTTTACATTATGCAGTAATAGCGTAAGTATGTGTGTTAATGCTTCGTTATATTAATATTCTTTTTACATGATTTTTTTTTTGTTTTAAATTATATTCTTGAATGGAAAATTGACTATTATTGGGCTTGCAGGTACAATGAGAATTGATTTTGAATCAACAAAATCTTATATAATATATGGAAAACATTTTTTTAACATGCATAAAAGAAGAAAATAAACTTTCAATTCACATAAGATTTTTATTTACTACTACTACAGTAAAAAAAAGCATTCATACTTTTATCAAACTCCGGTAAATATGTACTAGAAATATAAATTTAATTAATGTGTTTAGAATTATGTTGGTCTCAAAAAGGTAAAGGAAGTTTTAATTTTATATTTTCCATAATATTGTATCAGATTCTTGGCAAAAACAATTTTTCAGTTAAAGAAGAAATAATTTATAATATTCAACAATTTTACGATTTATATTTGTAACTTCAAACTTGTAATTTCTCGTTGGACTCAGATTTAAATAAAGGATATATATCGAAGTAATTCTTGCCAAAATAAGGACCGGGATTTGCTTTTACTTCCATTCGTACTCTCTCAGGAGCTGAGCACAGCTAATCAGATAAAACGTCAAGACAACTAAGCAGCTTAATTTTCGGTTTCTTTTTTTTTAATATACCGGCGGGACATATAATATTCATCACTAGGTATATGAGAAAAAGACTGCAAAAGATTGTACTACGTTCTTAGCCTCCAGAAAAAGGGACAGTAAAAATAAAGTACTCGTGTATTTACTTTTTTGTTGCACATTTATCAAGTTAGATTAATAAATGTGAGGCAATTACTAGAAATCAAATGTCAAGAAAATCTGTAAAAAAAAATTAAGTTTTTCTACTTCTATCTATTTTTGTTTCATAAGGAAAGAATATACTTATTTTGTAACACGAAATGTCACCGTTTTTAGATACAATTTATAACAGCCGCAAAGAAAATCGATTTTTTTTAATGCTTTTTAGTTTAATTTGCCTGTATTTTTTAAACGTGTCATGCTTCAGAAAAGCTGTATCCGCCTTTTGAAGATGGCACACATTAAATTAGATTATAAGGATGAGTAAAAATTGATGTTAGTAATATTAGGATCTTAACTAGCAGATCTAAAATTATTATCATGCATATATTTACAATCTTTTGACACTATTGTTATATTGATATAATATATTATTGTGATTAAATATGGCAATTTGTTCTTGAGCTATTTACAATATCTCTCATATCCGAACTTGGGACCATATTGAGATCACATTTCGTCATGTGGATGTAGAATGGAGACGTAGTATTGAAAAATATATTAAAATGGTTATTCGTGAACTTTAAGATAATTGGATCCATTAAGAAATAAGACTGCTTACTTTAATTAGTTTGATTACAAATGTGTTTTTATTGGCAGAATCAATGCTTAGAAATGCCTTCTATTTCTCCATTGAGTCATAAAGCCAATATGTTATGAAATTTTGGTATTTCTTAATAGTGAAAATCAAAATTCTTTGGAAAACTGTGCGTCACAAATTTGGTAAAACGGGTCAGCGAAGCAATATTTGCCATATTTGATATGATCCTTCCCAAGAATTGGACTCATTACTTCGATAATGTATATACATAAATCGTTAAATATTAACGAAAGGAGAATATGGACCAAGTCCAAAATGAACATAATTATTACAATACGAGGGTTTGATACGCCGAAGATAATCAAGAAATTGTTAAATTATTAATTGTGCCCTTTTCTGAAACTTAAATCAATCCCATTGTTACGTTATAAAATGACATTATTCTTCGAAATTTATCTAAAAGTTAAAATAAAAATACAGGATTATCATCTTGAGAGAGAGGAGTCTCATCCGACGATTTACATGAGATCTAACGATTTCAGAGTTACTGGATATTTTGATAATAATTAACTATAATTAGTACACTCTACAGGGGGTAAATTAAAATATTATAAAAATTTGTAGAGATTTATATAAAGAATAATATACCAACCTTATCTCAATTTTAGAAATAATAAAAGCGTTTTGTTTTCCAGTAATTGACTTACAAATACAAACATATTAGCTAGTTATAACTTATAAAAACTTATCCACTCTACGATCTCAATGATGTTATGATGTGATGCTAACATTTATTGCTGATTAACTCGTAAAGTAGGGGGAAAATGCATGTTATTTACTGGAAGTCAATGATTGAAAATGTTTAAATGTTTTCATTGATTTTAAAAATAAGGAAGCAGTATAAATTTAGGACATTACATTTCTCTAGCATCCAGAAAAAATTATGCTAATCATAAAAATTTGAATATATTTACTAAAATAATTACAACAAAATTATGCAGAATTCTTATCAGAACGATATAACAAAGAATAGATATTTTTATGAAAAATAACTTTGGCACCCATTGTTTTTTTTGGTTTTTTTGCTCATACATCTGACTAATTTTGTTTCATTTTAAAATTGGCATGTATAATTATGATTTTTTCCTGTCTCAGCGTATTTTTCTTCTATTGTATATCGTATATGTTTTCATTAAGTTGAATGGTATTTAAAGAACCATTAAAAATCCATAAAAATGTTAACTATTTAAAAAAAAAATGCAGATAAAGTTGATGTATGAAGCAAAATTATTTTTAATTATTAAAATTATTTTTACTATATTTTTAATGATGGCCTAGGCTTTAAAAGTAGTGACTGAAGACATATTTATTGAAGGAAAAATATATTAGGGCGGTAAACATTTACATTAATATATAGTGGCAGCAGTCTCGGAAAAAACACCTCTGATAAACGGATGAAGAATGTTTGTTGTCAAATTGGGTAGTATTTACTTGTTAGTAGAAGCTTTCGAAAAAGATGGATCCTCAGAGATCGTTGATCACTCCATAATTAACCAGTCATTAGCCTCTAATATTTGTGTGTTATTAATAAATATACATACATAGTGTTTGGAAAAATCTTGACAAAAAAGTTGAATTACTGCAAAAAAAAAACACAACAAATTCTCTTGTTCGGTATTTGTGAATAGTAAGTTTTTTTTCTTCAACTTTTTATGACTGCTAAGAACAACATTCCTACTACACCATGGTATTTGAAAATTTTATATTCGAGGGATTTTAAGAATAATGTTACTGAGATATGTGAACATTTTAGATCTTACGATAACATGGATAAAAAAGAGAGAGACCCTTACGACGACAAAAAATTTACTACAAAGTTGGAAATATTGGCTGGCCTTATTTTTTTATAATGCTCCGTGTAAGGACTGTGGAAAAACTTTTAACACCTTTTTACATTGTTTTGTGGATTGTCCCCGTGTTAGAGTTCGAAAACAATGGATTCTCTATGCTTCATTTAGAGAAAAAATGTTCCCGGGTTTCTTCTTCAATTTTACAGAAAAAGACATAGTGTCTCCTATGGTGTTTTTACATATATTTTTTCGAGATGGGTGAGTATTTGTTATGGTTTTGAAAATGACAAAAATTCGGGAAAGGAAAAGTATTTTAAAATTTATAGAATGCCTTAACAACCATAGATTCCCGTTTATTGTTTATTTATCTCATATATTGTGTTTTCGTGAATTTACGGACATGCAATCTCCAAACCTGACTAATTCTCTGTCGGTTTATTAAACTAAATGAACTATCCCGCGGTGCAGTCTACATTCCAAGTACTTTTACGTTTTTAGGAACTCTCTTGTTCTCCAATTCCTCAAGGTAGGTCGAATGATGATTTTCATTGATAATCTTGCCAACATAATCGAATTTAATTTTTTTTTTTAACTCTGACTTAAAATACAGTCGAGGACTTTTATTAAAAGGTTCCTTCCAGACTATTGTTTTATTTGTCTTCAAAGACATCTACCTCATTATTGTGGATGTTATTTTCGAAATGTTATTAATTTACCCAATGGCTTCAAATAATTTGTCAGGGCCATTGCTCAAAATTTTTCATATCGAAACACTGTCAACAACAGCTCCTCCTTTAAAAATAACTTCCAACCAGTTCGAATCATCCTCAAAAATTATTGTACTTCTACTTTGGTCAGTTATATCAGTATTGGTAGTTATTTATAGTCAATAACAAGTATATTATAGAATAAAACATGGCTACCACATAGCATTAATGAGCATGCTTAACCGTAACAACAAAAGTTGAAATTATAACCACATTCTATCTATTGATTCTAGTTTTAATATTCCAACGTCATTAGTTCTGTTTCCCATTGCTCTGTTTGACATCATTAAAAGGGCAATCAATTCACAGACTCTAATTTTGACATCTCTTCTAATAGTGTGTAATAGTGTTGTGCTATTTATTACCAGGAAAATTGCAACTCATGTTGTTAAACTTCTCTGTGTATTGAGGGTAACAACACATTGGATCCGGATACTAAAAGTTCCTTTGATCTAATTTCCGAACCAGCTTCAGAATCTTGAATCTTAAAATAATCTGAGGGATTTTTCAGATCTTAAGAAGCGTACAGCATTGCCTAATAAAGATAAAAATACCATTGAATCCGGATCTAAAGTACTCGGGTACGGTTTAAGTAAATTTGTATTATTTGGAACCAAATAGCTTTTAGGTATTTGACCTTTTACGGATCTTAAAAAAAATCCAAAGGAGTTTCGGATCGGAAAAGCTTATAGTATTGCCTAATAAAGATAAGACTGGCCTTGGATTTTGATCCGATTAACTATGGTACGATCAAGGTAAATTTTATTACCATGATCCAAACAGCCCTGCGGGTACTCGAACATTTAAAGATCTTAAAAAAAAAATCTAAAGAATTTTGTGGATGTTAAGTATTTTATAGTATTGCTTAATACTTAATCTAATTTAAAAATAAAAATATACTATTTAAGTCGAACGTAGACTCTACATTTCACGACTAGCTTTTTTATCCACTCCCAACTTCGATAATTATGTTATAACAGCTAGTTGCTGGTACTCTTAGGCATCAGTAAATATTAAAAATGTTATGTAATCCAGATTATATTTTATTTAGGTCCAAACTTTGGTTAACATCGTTATAAAATTAATGAGAAGTGTCTTTTTATTTTGGTTTTGAATCTGAATTTGAAAGTTTGGGTATCCCAAATTTACTCAAATAATTAGTTTAAATATCGAATCAACCTGGACAAAGAAAATGTGGATTTGTCCTATTTTAACTCAATAAGGGAATTTTGATATAATTATATCTACATGGTTTCTAATAGGAGAATTCGCCTCAAAAATGTTCGCCTCGCACTCTTTTGCCTCGAGCAAACTTGTAGTCAAGCTTCTTTGCCGTCATACATGTTTGCCTCCAACACATATTCCGTCCTATATACTAGCCACCCAGCACTTTCTTCGTTAAAAGTTATAAAATAGATCTTCTACAGTAAATATTGATATTATTAGTATTTTTCATAGATAACAAAATACATCTTAGTTCTAATTAATTGAAGTCAGGCTTTAGGTATGAAATAGCGAATTGACTTCCATAATTCAAAAAAAAAATATATATATATCTGTATAAACTTGAAGTTTTTTTGATTTTTTTACTGTTCCATTACTATTGAAAGAAGATAGAAGATAATTCTCCAACAAAGCCATCCACGAATGGCTTAGCACGATGTAGAATATTGCACATGTATAGTTTTAAGATTCATCATAGCATGTGATTTTTGGATCTACTTAACGAGCCAGACTATTTCCTGTATGAGATTTATTTTATATCTTTGGACAATGAAGGTGCTGAGTGATAAGTATGTAGCACGGCAAAAATGTTGGAGGCAAGCATGTATGACGCAAAAAAGTTTAATGGCGAGAGTGCTCGAGATAAAAGAGTGCAATGCGAACGTGTTTGAGGCAAAGCTGCCTGTCACCATCTACATGATGGCAAAATAATTAGTAACCAAAATGCTATTAGTTACAGGGAAAACAATGAAAAACTGTCTCCTTTATTACTAAAATAAGGATACTATTTTACACACGAAAAAACATTGAGTACTTGTGAATAAAATGAAAATTAAAAATTATTTATGTAAAAACATTATTTAAAAAAAATTATTTACGTGAAATACATATATATCTATTAAAGCTTTAAGGATTGTAAAATATTTGTATACAAATGTTTAAGGATAAGATTTTTTTTCTTTTTTTTTGAAATAATATCCTCTCAAATCTTTAATAAAATATTTATGTATATATTATTGGTAGGAAGTGTAAGATTATTTATAGTGTATTATCAATAATAAAGTACATGAATGGGATATTTTCAATATAATTTTTTGGTTGAGTAAAATATTACAACACAAAAAAATTATAACGTTTTAAAATGATATTGGTGTATATATGTTGAAATTATTGTAGGAATTTATATTTAATTGAAAGAAGAATTAAAATACAAAGATAATAAATCGAGGTATCATAGATTAATAAAAAAATTAAAAATGTGAATATAAATCTATAATTTTTTTTATTGCTATAAATATTTTGATGTTTTATTTTTTACTAAAAAGAAGGATTTAATAAAGTTAATACTTTTATCCGGATTAGACTAGTCAACAATTGACTCATTCCTTTTTAAATATGTATAATGTATATCTATTTTTATATAAGGTTTGCTTTTTTCAATAAACACAGATGTACGTAGTGTATTTTTCTTTCTACTATTTTTATAAGTTGACCTTTGTATGATTTAAAACAGGCGACTACACGTATTATGAACTAAAAAAAGGTATTACATGAAATTTTGACTTTTATATTAATTTATTTCAATCAAAAGCCTTTAAAGTGTATGCCACATTATCATTATTTTGATAAAATTATCAATTCAATAAATGTTATAATCAAAAAGTATTCTCTAAATAGTCATTAGTTTTTGGCAAAAAAAAATACTTAGCATATGTTTTATCAGTCGATATAAAAAGTGGGTAAAAAATTAGTTGTGATGTTCCGTGATATATATCTTTATATTTGTAAAGGAAAAAAACGTATGATGTTTCTGGTATGCAAATAACAAAGGCATTAACTTGACATTACAAAGTACCAAAGTTAAAAATTAAAAAGGGTAATTTTTAAAAGAATTGACTTAGTTTGATCAATATATGTTTTCAATTAGGGTAGACATATCTATTGCTAATTGCTAACATGTTAGATCATACAATATTCCCTTTAAGAATATGAAACGTTGTCTAGCAATTAAATACTTGACAACACATATTTGTCAACAACAATCTATGGTAGTTGGATTATTTATGACGTCAAGCATCTTATCCATATACAAAAGTAATACAAATTAATGATTGAGATATTTTTGACATAGGTCACATAAACTTATGGATTACTATCAATAGGAGGAATAAATATCTGAAATGAGCAAGAAAAAGCAGAAGGTAACTTTTACCATGTAAATATTAATATCCTGATAAAATAAAATATATCAACCTAAAAATATTTTAATCTTTCATAAATTATTTTACAATTGATTTAATTCAATATTCTTTTTTATTTAATAACAATGTATTGTACTTTAAAAAATACCCTTTAGTTGGTCAAAAAATAATGCATGTTCATTGTAAAAATAATTCATAGATTGATGCCATAGAATATATCATAGCCATCATGAAAAAAATATGAATCGGCTTGCCTATGTATACGAGTTGATGCTTACCTTTTCAATTGTACACACTAATTGAAAATTCTTGCAATTCAACATGTGCAAAACATGGGTTTTAATAAAAAACAAGGTGAAAAAATATTCAATCTTCAAAATATTTTTATTAATCTATTTAAAATCCACATTTGTTAATAATTTGGTATGAAAAGACATATTTTGTTTCTTTATTTACTATCTCCTTTCACCCCTAAAAAATATAAATTATGCGAAAAATAAAAATTCCTTTAATAAGTATATATAGTTGCTCTAGATATTACGTGTATAAATTTATATTTTGTAAAGATTTACATACTTATACAAATAGGACATTGCATTGATTGACTTATCTTATCTTATTTGGTTCAATTTCTATTCAAAATGAGTAGCACATTGACAAAATATATGTTATATTTAGGTTTCAGATTAGAATTGTGTTCAAAATCTCATCATCCAAGACCAAGACAATACCAAGAATTTAATTATACTTTACTTTTTCTTCAAATTCTTACGTGACAACTTTTTTGGGATTTTTATTACCCCTGACTCAAAAAAATATAAATTATAATTATTTATAACAGAAATTTTCCTTACAATAGTATCTTGATCAATGTATGTGGTTTGATGAACAATTGGAATATTTTTTAACTTTGTATCTCATTTATTTTTGTTTAAATTTTTTTTTTTTTTTTTTTTGTGTCCTTAATGAAATTATTTTGAAATGATGCATTATGTACATATATGTCTTCATAGGAGTACTTCCAAGTTCTACACGTGCACCAGTTTAAAAAAAATTTATATATTCGGACATATAGATGGAACTATACCTCAACGGCTGCAACACGTTCTTTTACCCCTTGGAGGTAATACATATATGTAATTAGTTTAAATAAGCTTTGATATAAGTTTAAAAATTTTATTATTTCTTATTGCAAAAAAAATTCTGAACTTGGTAGTTCGTTTTTTATTTAAAGATAGAACGTAAAAAAATCTACGGACAGGCACTAAAACTTTTTTTTTTTTTACATTATTATTTTACTTTATTATACTTGTTGTTGACAATTAAATTAGTAATTTGGTTTATTTGGTACTTACAGTTGTCATGGTTTCATGAACTTTTTTTTTAGTAAACAATAAATTTCTCAGTTATAAGTACAGATGGCATATCTACTATGTCTCTCTGGAAAAAAAATAGTCTAAGAAATGTTGTATGATCCAGTGTACTTAATGAACATATGTTCAAAAAACATTTTTTATTCAACATTAAATGTAATTTTTATATGAGTTATTTTTATGTGATAGATAAATATTAAAGAACAATATTTCAATAACAGTGAAGTTATGTGTAACATTATGTATTCCATTAAATAAATTACTCAAAATCTTTAACACAGAATCATTTCTTTGGAAGATTAACACTCTTACACTTCGGGGGGAGTACAGTAACCAATGAAGATAAATAAAGTCACGGTACAGTTTGCCTTTGATTTTTCTAGATTTGATGTTCCTAATCAATGTTTTAAACAGTTTCAAGTTGACTCTCTCAACAAACAAGAGTGTATAAAAAATCTTGAATATTTCAAAATATATCACCAATCACATCAATGTATAACATTGTTATTCTCAATTGTAAGTATGATTTGTCTGAAAAAAACATTGCTTGATATATTGCTTGACTTGTTGTGGTACTAGATCATATAAAATGTGGCCCAATGGCGTAACCCCCAAACTTCTGAGCTCCCTACAACAAAATAAATTGTCCATGATAAAGAAAATGTCATCAAATTACTGAGCACAGCCTCTTTTTAAAAAATACACTGATGAGTCCCTTTAAGTGCATGACTGTTAAATTGTTCAAAATTACATTTTTGTCTTGTATTATTTTAGAAAAAGTATTGAAATGTACCAAAATAATAATAAATATTTTGGTACCGAAACTGTTTGTATCATGACAACACTAGTCTCAACTAAACATATGAATATTTTTATGCAAATATTATCAAAACCAAAAAAGAAAAAGGAATTTTATATTTTTTAGTTATTTAGCTTAAAATTTTGGACTTTAGTGCCAATGCGTAGATTTTTCAACCTACCTACCTCTCAACTGTGACTTATTAGAAATTTCATTATTATAAGTTAATTTTTCAACTTTCGGCTTTAATGCGTGAAATATGTTGTATCTTTCTTAGGAAATAAATATATTGACAAAATAAACTTCAGTGTTTTATTAAATATATACAGGGTTCGGAAGCAAAACGTGGACTGAATGACGGATTTTAGAAAAATGTCAATAATTTTATTTTTTGATAAATAATTTTGAAATTGTTTAACTAAACTATTAGACAAGACCTTTGTGAAATGTTCACTCAATATGGCCACCTCAGTAGCAATCACAGCCTCCACACGGCGGGGGAAAGCCTTGCAGAAGTTGATGATGAACTTCTCAGACAAGTTGTTCACTCCTTCACAATGGCTGCCTTCAGGGAGTCCATGTTCGGGTAAGATGTCTGGTTACTTTCCCTCTCCAAAGTGCCCCACAGCAAATTCCAACGGTTTCAAATCCGGCGAAGATGATGGTCACATGTCCTTGTGCCAAAAATCAGCCATATTGTTGGCGCAGAACTTCTGGCATGTGGCCGATGTGTGTGAGGGTGCACCACCTTGGGTCAACACGTAGTTGTCCTCTGCGTAGGTGGCATTGAGCCATGGCATTATGATGAACCTCAGCACTTTGTAGTTGGCCTACTGGAACAAAGGATCCGGATCCAAGGCGTTGTTACCCACAATACACAGAGAACTTTAACAACGTGAGTTGCAATTTTCCTCGTAAGAGGACAACCCCAAGTCCTCTTTCACAGCCCTCCTGATTGTCCCCTTATCCACTTCAAACTCGTTAGGGAAAAAATTACCCAATTTCTGTTGTGCTTCAGATCATTCAAAAAGTTGCAGAGATCGCTGAAGATGGAGTTCTTTTTGAGGTTGGGACAGGAGTGGCCTTTCAATTCTTCTAAGTAACCTTCCTCCAGCCTTTTGGATGGCCTTGCCCACTGTAGACAGATACACCTCTTTCTTCTTCTTGGCGTACTCTGACGCCTTTACCGTTGAGTTGACCTTAAAGGCCTCCATGATGTCTTCAGGCTTCGGTTTGGTGAAGGATTTCCACTGTTGCATTTTCCTTAAGGTTGTCCCTATCAGCCAAACGATTTCTGACCCAATAGACTGTTGCCTTGCTGACGTTTAAGGCCTTTATGTTGTCCGAGGTTATCATCGCGGTGCGGATTAAATTGCCTATGATGGATCTTTTTGCCTCCATCCCGACGTATAAAGAACTTTTGTTTACAACATGTACATCAATCAAAATCTTAGAATCTAAGCTATTCAAAAATAATCGTAACTTTAATGTTTAATTAACAGCACCTATTTAAAACTGTATATTTGAAAGATCTTATTACTTTTTCTACACCCAGTATACTAATCACACTTTATCGATCTGCAAGCAACTCATTATTACTGCTACAATGAAAAAGTTTTGAAATATACACCTACAAATATAAGAATAGAGGAAAATATTTTATGAGTGTTCATTTATTTTTCCCTTCTTCTTAAAAATAGCCTTGATAATTTAGCTTCCATTTCAAAGACTGAGGTTACTCATGGATTATATATTATTTAAAAAAGTAAAAATAAAATAGTTTACAATTGCATATAAGCGGTCATAATGTGGATGTTTTAAACCTTACAAACCCGGGAGATATATAATGTTAATTATTTTTTTTTTGTATAATGTTGGTTTTTTATTCTCAAGGATATTCTAGCATTATTTTGATAAATGAACTTTTTTTCTCTCATTCTGTTTGCCGAGAAAATTAGGAAAGAATGTTGTCCCTCTGGGAATTAAGGGAATTTTTGATCCATTCACAAATTAAGTTTATTTTTTTATTTTTACTCTTATACATTGAATTAAGTTTATTTTACATACTCTATTTGAAAAAAAGTAAATATATACATAGGGCATTGAAGTTACTATTACATTAAGAATGCATTCTCGGAAACTTATAATATTTATAGCCTAGTAGTTTATTAAAAATTTGTAAAGTTGTTGAAAGTGATCTTGTGCTTTGATTAATTTGATTATACTTCCTCTAAGCTTCAATAACCTTTGTGATACATGGCCTGAATTGTGCTGCAGAATTGATTACACAATCAGCTGGGTTTTACTAGAGATATGTCCGGAACAATTTATTATCACTTGGTAAACATCACAAGCCATACAAAAAAGGTTATATTTTATTTATCTTCTCATGCATAATACAGATATTTTTTCCGGGTTTACTGTAAAGTTGTTTTAAGATTACCGGATAATTTGATAATATATTTTATTGGTTCTATTTCCATGATCTATAGTTGATTCAACTGAATATGTTTAATTATCATTTGCACAAAAAATGGTATAAGATAGAAAAAAAACTATGATGAACCAGTTAATACATTGACAAAAAAAAATATTTTCACACCCAAAGGAATACCAGTCTCCCACAGAATTCAAACGTAAATACTTTTGAGGTATATGTTACGGACAATGTGCAAAATGCCCGGGCAATCTATAAACTTCCAATAGTCAATTATCACTTTAACTTCATTTAAATTGTCAGGTGAAAATAAATTTGATTATTAATCAATGCATTGCTAAGCAATTTGATCATTTAGGATTTGATTATGATACAATTTCATTGCAAGTAATTTGATACTTTAGTTTAATTAATTGAAATTTATATTGTACATAAGGAATCAAACTATTGTATGATAGAAATTGTCACGAGAGACTCAATGCTATTTTTCAAAATATAACTCGGCCAATAGGTTTTTCCGGTGAATAGCTGGTCCCTAAGGGGGATCAAAACCTATCCCCACTACTACTCTGAGTATCATGGACCCCTTATAATATTTTATAATACTCCACGGGTTACGCTAGTGAACCTCTTGTCGACAAGGGGAATCAAAATCTATAGCCACCGCTATCCTGAGTATCAAGGATTCCTCCAAATATCCTATGATACAGCGACTCATGGGCTGTGCAAGTCGACCATTACCAACCCCAACCACTTCTCTGAGCATCAAAGACCCCCTTTGGTATCCTATAATACACCCCACTCTCGGGTTGTGCCAAAGAACCACAGGTTCAAGAGATGACTCGTTACTCACTGCCTCTTCTTCCCTGAGTCTCAAGGACCCCTTTCAATATCTGACTTTACTCGCCAGTCCATGGGTTGTGCAAAATTACATAGATTTAATGTTACTTTGTTCAAATTTGAAAAAAGAGAGGAACACGAATTTACGACCCAGTTCAAAATTTCAAAGGATGTATTTTCTTCAGAACACCTTTCAAGGATTGTGGGAGTATAGTAAATTCAGTTCTACATGCTTTTGTGGAGTATCCAGTGGTATCGGAAATGTTATGTCCATTCATTCAAAATGCTTAGTTGTTGAGCTTGATGGGGTTTCCTTTAAACATCTTGCAAGCCCATATTTGGCTCAGAATTTGTTTTCAAAAGAAATTCCAGCCCTGAAATCAGTGCAGTAAATTATGCATTAATATGTTTTAAAGCACTTATAGCAGGTCCACTTACTTCTTGCAACGAACCACGATTTGGAAAAATCAAAAAAGTAATCTTCGGTTCTGAGTTGGTTTGATATTTTCCTTCTGGGTCGGTTAGATATTATCATAAACTAAATGTCTTTGGTATCTTTTAGTACTATATTATAAATAGTCTTTAAATTTAGATTTTAGTTGTCACTAAGATGTGTATATTTTTCGTTGTATGTGTACATCTTGATTTAAAAAAATGATTCATGAGTTTATTTCAACTCAATGGATTTTTATGATATTTTTAGAAATAGTGTATGGAAATGGTTGTCAAAGTTATATGATTCAAAGGTATACAAATGGGATTGTGGGATATAATTGAGGAGGAAAATGGTTATTTATGATATTTATTTTCGCATTCCCTCTAAACTTTTTATTATTTCATGATGCTATATATGTTTAGTATATACTTTTGTGAATAATAAAAACCCATGAAGAAAAAAATATACATATTTCAAAATTAATGGTGGGTTTAAAACAATTTTACAATAAAACTAGGCAAAGTGTCTGTACATTGTGAGAGAAAATAAACAAAAAAATACTTTTCTTGTATGTATAGCTTGTGATGTAGCTTTATTTTCACTAAATGAAATAATTTCCAAAAATATTAATTATAAAATTTAAAGTAATTTCAAAGAAAATTGTATATTTAATATTTTGTTGTTCATGTCAATTTACTAAAAGTGTTATGTATTAGAATCATAATAATTGTTTGTCAAATATAATATTAAATAAAAGTACTCAAATGAAAATCTCCCGTCACAAGCAGAGGGCTACAAGTGTCCCATAGTTTTTCTCGGAAAACAGGATAAATTATAATTTATTCTTAATTATAATAGTGTTTGTACTATCCTAAGACCACAAAAAAAAATCAACATTCAAGAAAAAAAAAAAATATACCTCATGGGTTTGAAAAGGTTAAAACTTTCATTTTCCGTCCATCTATATATTTATTCACTTACTGGCTGTTCAGATTTCTAGGGAAAATGCTTGAAATACAATTTTGAAAGGAATACGGGTTTCATGGGTCCTGCTTAGCTGTTCAAGTCTTCAAGTATAGTTAGAGCTCACTCGAAGAAAATATGACAAATTCATGAAAATGAATTGTAGATTCCGTTCTTCCAATGGTGGTCCTTGACAATCCATTGAACTTCAACCATAGGTTGAACACTAGATATGAATCCTTCGAAGCATGGGTTCCCCGGCTTAGTTGGTGAGTAAACGCTTCCTTCGATTAGGTTGTAAGCCCTGAGAAGATGTACTGAAAAACTCAAATTAAATATTTTGCAAGCCTTTCATGGGCTCAAAAGAAAAGTGGTTCCGCAACAGTATGACTACTTCAACCCTTTTAGAAAAAAAGTCAAAGATATAGAGAGAGACTTCAAGACATTTGTTTTGGGATTTCCCCAAAAGCGGTTAACTTTGTGCAAATGACCATTGAGTTTTTGAGGAAAAACTACAATTCAGAAATAAAGATTGGGGATTGGCTTTTAATGATACACCCTAAACATATAATTCACATCAAAATAGAATACTTAATAACTATGGTGCTATTTTTTCTCTACGCTGCAAGAAGTAAGAACTCTTGCATACCTATTAGTAAGGGCAGACTACTCTTAAGATCCCACAAAGGGGCTAGAGAGGTTCTATATGAATGGAAAATTGTCTTATAGTTTTTTTTTTTTTTTAATTTAATTGCTTAGTCGATTTTCGTTAAAATGCTATTATCTTTTTTCATTTAACCATGCTTGTTTTTTTATTGGAACACAAATGATTGTCACTATTATTTTATTAATTAGTTCATATTATTTTGTGATGAAGTTGCTATGTGTTTTTTAGAATGTTAAGATATATAAAATTAATGTACAGATAACAAAGTAATTGATTTAAAAAAAACATTAAGAGCTACCCGAAACATTTTGTTTATTGATCACGGTTCACCTTGAAGACATTGGCAATATATTTCAAATCAATCAAGAACTGAAAGGATACATTAGGCCAGTAGCACACAAGATTGAACGACGTATCAAACCTGTTACAATCGATATTTTAATCCTGAGATATCTGGCCATTAAAAAAGTTTTTAAAGTAGTGACATATTTACCCAAATCTAAGGGTTTGTATTTTATCAAGTCAAAAACATTGTCTTGGGAATTACCATCTATTTTTATTATAAAAAACAGTAGATATAACTCTAGAGGATACAATTATTGCTCTAAAGCCTTCTTGATAAATTGGCTCTCCACATTTTAATTTATTGTCAATACGAGATTTTACTCTTAAAAGAGTAAAATACATTCCCTTACTTTAAGAGGATCTTTTATGTTTCTTTAATTGTTCAGACTTATTAAGTATAAATAAAGATTATAGTATTACATTTACTCCATCTGCCCCAGGAATCTTCTATAAAGTACATATAGATTAAGTCCATTTTCTTCGCTAGGAATGGCCGGGGCGCAAACTTACGCACATTGAGTTGAAGAGAATAATTTCTCCCTTAGCGCGTTGTCTATTGAGCTGAGTCGAAAGTTTGTCGTTACTTTATCCGTAAAACAAACTAAATAATTGTCATCAAGATATTAACAATTTCCCTTTTCCCATTAAAAGAAATAAATATGACTCAAAATGAAACTTAAAAAAAAAAAATGAAAAACACTATCAACAAAAGTATGCAAAGTACTGTTAAAAATATTTGCCTAATCTTCATAGGAATTGTATAAAAAAACAATTTATCGAAATCCGGAATTGACCTATAAATTTTCTTGCTTCATCTACATTATTAAAAACTTCAGCCTTAGACTCCGTCATCTCCAGTTTGCTTGCAAACTTATAACATATCTCGTTAGATACATCAGTACGCGAAGGTAAAATACTCATTTTTAAGTAATCCTATAAGTAAAGGATGGCTGGGAGATTTCTTAGAGGAAAGATATATTTTCTGCAAATTAATATGCAGAAAAAGGTGGCAGGATTCAGATGATGAAGAGTCAGTTTATTACCATTTATAGGTTCTTTCAAAATTTCTAAGATTTTCTATACACTTGATAAAACATATTTAGGATAAGTTTTGTTTTTATGATATTCAGTGTTAATGTAGAATTAAAGAAACTAGATCTTCAAGCCCTATAATTATTTGTATTGCCACCAAAGTCTGAGAGATATACTCTATAAAAACAGTTTGATAGGTCAGAGTTGAGCATAATCCAGGAGTACTATTAAAATGACACTCATTCGATCTTCATTTAAGTTGAGGTATATTAGACATATCAAATAAAAGTGTTATGCATATTTTAGGCAAAAACCTGATGAATTTTTTAATGTAGTTTAATAACCTTTTATAAGAAAAAAACAGGAGTTGATGACCATTTATTATATTAAGCTAAATTAACCCTCTGTCTATTCTACTAATAATGTTCTTGTACATTGTCTTGTATAGTTTGATAAATAATTATGTATCATTCAATTTATCTCAAACGTCAAAAATAAAAGTTAATATATTGGATATATTTGAAAGCTCTCATTTTGTTCTTAAATATAACGATGCTCATAAAAAGAAAATAACACTCGAGGGTTATAATAATATTAGAGCAGAGGAAATATAATTTTATCATGAAATTGAAGTACACCAAAATTAGACTTCAAGTTATCTTTCAGAGAGAGATAATATCACCCGGACATTCTATGAAAGAGTTAACATAATTTTATAAAAGTTTTTCCTTTTCTAATACTAAAACAGTTGTTTTTTCTACTTTTTGCCTTTTTCTAAGTTTAGATAAATCTAAGAGTGTCAGCAAAATCCGGATTTAACATGGATTAATCTCGAATTAATTGTCAATGTCAATATTTTTAATAATGCAAGACAGACGGTCGAGGGAGATGAAGTGGTGACATTTTTTCTTCAATCTTTTTACGATTAATTTTGTGTGGATTATCTAAAAACTTTTCTCCTTGCAAGATTTAGCTAAGGTTTTATATAAATTCTAGAAATTTTTTCATTATTTCTCGTGACGTTTGCAATTTATTTTTCCCTTTACAATTAACAAGGTGAATTTATAAACTTTTGTGTAGTTAGTTATATATTCATGGGACTTTCAGTGCCCCTAGTAGACAAAAAGGTCATATTGTAGCCTAGAGACTTGTTTCATAAGTAACCTTATCGTTGTTTTATCAATTTCTTTTATTTTTTTAGGTAAATTTGCCATAATAAGGGGGGGGGGGTAACTTGAAAACTGTTGTTCTATTCCTTGAAACTTTTGTTCAGGACAATATGGGCAACATCTGTCATAGAAAATGAGGATATACATATTAAGAAAAGAAAGAATGACTGACTTCTGACTCTTTTATGCACTCTTAGATATATTTTGAACATGGTTTTTAAAAACTGTTCCAGTCTTTTAATGATGAGCAAACTCACGATGCTTTTCAAATAATTAGCTACTCAGATTGTATCCAACATCTGTCTAATATGAGGATCATATTGAAATAATAAAAAGGATTCATCTTTTACTAGAGGCATTAGAGAACCACTGGGGGGGGAATGTACCACTCCTGATTTCCCGGAGACTTATGCAACTTGGTTCCCAGAAACTATAAACAGTCGGCAAAGTAAAAAGTCCAGTTCCATGCCAATTTCAGTTTTTTTTTTTTAAATTCTTGAGACAAGCTGATACATAAAAAATTTAGGGCTGCAATTGACATTGGTATTATCATATTTCTACAAATATGTTAAAAAGGCAAAATATATTATTTAATTAAAAAATGCGATTTGTGTATTACATAATAGGGCTAATCATTTATCTGGAAATCATGGTTTAGAAGGATGCCGGGAAACAACATCATCCTTTGTGTATATAATAAACATGAAAAATTATTATTGTGAAAGGAATGAAAAATTGAACGGCGTTCCATAAACGGAACACATTTTTTTTACGCTGAATGCTAAAAATGAGATTTTAATGTTCCGTTCCAATAGGTTATAGTAATTTCGAACGGTGTTGCAAATTGAAGCAACTTTTGAAATCCGGGAGGGACCTAAGCCTCCTCCTCCCCTGCAAAAACCCTTGATATCAATATTTATGTAAATGGGAATTAAATCTTCGTACAAGTAAATAATTTTTATTTCGCCCCCCTTTCACGCTTAGTAATAATTCAATTTATCTTGTACTGGATGAAAATATTTTTACGCTCTTTATTATTTCAAAAGTACTTTACAGCAAAAATAAAAAAACAAAGAGGCACAAAACATTTCCCGTATGGATTGAAGGGAGCTCCCGAAAAGTGGATATCTTAGTTAAATGTTATGTTTAACGCTACTGCCTGCAATCAAGCTTGATATTCCTTCTATTAATCTTGGCTTCAATTTATTTTTTTAATGTTGCCTACATGTTCAGGGTTTAGGTCAAAAAACTATTTACTTTTTATGAAAAATACACGAATTATATAGTCAAAGGTATATTAAAAAAATGACGGCCAATATTTAGAAGATATATTACAGTGAATTAACTAAATTTGACCAATACATTTTCTTATAAATATATTTTAATAATTTCCTAAATCGATAAATGTTGTGGTGAATTTTGGCTACTTCTAGTAGAATTTTCGATGCCTCCAAAGGATTAATCAGAATCATTTGTCCATGAAATAAAAATTTGTTGGAAAATGTATTCCATGCTAAATTTTGAGAAAAATTATTTTAACTTTCTTTTGGGTAGACGTGTTAGCAATTTTCAATTTTATAACAATTACTGAGTACTATTAAGAGTTCGTTATTAGTTATATTTTAATAATTAGTTATGACTTAAATCATTTGTATTTACATATGAGATTAAGAGAAGATAAGAGACGGACATAGCTATTCTACATCTGTGAAAATAAAATATTGTAATTTTTAGTATTCCGAACTTGAGTTTGATTAATTTTTTTATTATTCCCAAAGACAATTCATACAAAAAAAAAAAAAAAGAAAGCGCCAGACATACATGAAAGCGTTTTCATTTTTCTATGTTCAATCTGACTTAGCAATCTCACTTGAACTATCCGATATTTTTATGCCCATTAAACTTTATAGCTTCATTTGTACTGTGTGTTTGCATACTGTACTAGTCTGGTACTACCTCATTATTGGAATGCTGAACGGAACGCGGAACATAATGAAAATAATGGCGAAAGATGAACAGTGAACAAAAAAAAAAAAAAAAATAGAACGGCACGCTTACAAGCCTGTGAACAATGAAATAAAATTATGTATAATTAAACTTTTTGAAAAATTCATAAATTTTTGTACAGCCTTAACCATATATATTCTAAATTCATATTTTCTATATTTTGTTTTTATTACTAATAAACGTTGTATGCGCATTGGTTATTTTTGAAATTGTGTAACCCAATTGGGCACACACAAAAAAAAAAACTATAATAGTAAGTTATAAAAGAGCTAATTTTTGTTGGGTAGGATGTTTTATAATTGTGACATACACAAATAGATTTGCGAGGCTAAAAGATAGTGAATTAGAATATATAATTATCAGGTGTTCCAAAAATGTTTGACTACTTTGCTTAAGTAAAAAATAACAATGTGCAACAGATCAAAATGAGGTTGTACAGCAAAATACTTTTTTATTTAATAATTATCCTTATTATTATTAATGAATTCAATTTCCACCAACTTCAATTACAGCCTCCAGACGAGGTGATAAGGCAGTATCTACTTTTAAAATGTAAATGCTCGCCATCTTTTACTAATGGGACTCCATAAAGGCTTGAAGAATGGGTTCAGATCAGGGGCCTGGGAGGCCAAAAGTATTTGACGGAGAAACTCATGTTGTCTCTCATCCAGATTTATTTGTCTTCCACTTCTAGACCAATCCCTATGGCTTTTTACATTCTCCACGAGCTTTCTGACCGTAGAATGTATACCGATTAACCTTTTGTATCTTATCAATGTCATAGTTGCTATGCCAGGTGAGGACAAATGTGTTCCTTCTATTTTTTTCATAATTTATTTATAACCATGTTACACCATTTTCTTAAAGCTGATAAATCCTGCTTCAGCTGGTATAACTCGAAAAAAATTTATAATTAATTAAAAGGAAGCTTTCAAAAAATAATTAAATGGGGAATTACTAGAGAAGTTTCAGTTGGTGTTAAATTCCTAGAAATACCGTGAAACTAGAGGTAAAACCTTTTAAAAAATTATATATACATTCGTAATATATTTATTTCACACCCACGTTTCATACATTTATTAAAGCTATTCCAAATATTTTCATCCATGTAGACATTTATCTTTTTCAAGATTACATTCAGCCTTTAGAAAAACATTGTTGTTTTTGAGTTGTTGTAGAAATACACCCTTTTTTTTTTTTACAAATATTGTTTTGTAATATTAAGTAATAAAAATGACAAATTGCTTGTGTTTCCAAGTTAAATGAAAGAGACAACTAAAATGTTCAAGACATTCTGTCAAATCATAATGACTTGATGTATGATACTATGATGAAATTTACGTTCCGTAATCGAATTAAAAATCTAATTCATAGAAAAACTAGCCTTCTCTTGAATGAACAAATTGATGTTTTACTTTTCATCATTTATAAACAGACTTGAAACCTCTCACAATTTTGTTTGTTCATTCATTCATTTCCGAAAAAATTGTGCTCAGACGCTTATTCGTAAATTTAATTATGATCTTTTATTCTTTTTTCCTTGAGTCGTTCACTTTTTTTATATGAAACAACAAATGAGGTTTCTAAATCATTAGAAGTATGCATTTTTTTCTAACCTACGAATTCAATTAATAATGTGAACTCACGGAGATAGTCAAAGTTCCATCAAAAAATTAAATTACTCAATCAGAATGGTTTTTGTTATAATGTGTTTAATAATTTTATTTTTATATTACTACAACAGATTGTTCAATTCGCTTGTCTTTATTCTGACCAAATTAGTGGTGACGCCTTGTCAACTTGTATACACGACATCTTTTGGAATATTTTGTCCACACTGCTGCCATCAGGAAGTTTTTTTTGATCCTGGAAACTGTATTAACATCCCATTTGGAGCATATCCTTCCTTTTCAAAGGGTTAGGAACAGGTTAAATTAGAGATCAAAATATTTATTGCCAAAATTTTGTTTGTACCGTTCTTGGACTCAGCAGATAGACGTACTAAAAAACTTTGAGGATGCGGGGTTCCCCTCGAGAAAGCAGGTCTCGCCAGAAACTTTACACTAATAATTAGAAGTTTATCATAAGTCTTGTTTACCGGCTCGCTTCTCGTCCTTTATTTTTTGCTCTCTTTCATCATTTTACATTATGCAGTAATAATGTCAGTATGTGTATTATTGCTCCGTTGTGCTGGATGAGGAGTGAGGACAAATACTCATGGAGTACTTTAGAACGCTCGCGAATAATATGAAGGAGCGAGCGATATATAGAATAGGTGAAATATTTGATATCAAAGCTTATGTGTGTACGCCTTCTGTTTCTCCTTTTTTTCCTCCCATCTTCTCCCTTTTGCTTATATTAAATAAGAATGTATAAAACACGGATGTACATTACTACTTTAAAAAAATATTTTTACTACTTTAAATGAATAACTGGGAATTTTTTTTTTTTTAATAAAAATATAAAATATTACAATTAGATCTCTTTAATGTAAATGTATGAATATGAAATAAATAGATATATATATACAAATCCGCTTCAATCTCTGAGGATCCATTAATGATAAAATATCCATTTTTTTCTGATTGAATTTTTTAACACCTTCCCTCATTTTCCCCATCCTCGTTTTAATCTTGAAGTGATTCTCAAATAATAACTTCTTCAAATATTTTATTTGTGTATCAAATAATCGTAATTGTGCTTTTTCAAACATCCAAACATCGGCAATTTGGTATCCTTATTTGACATCATCCTTGTATGTTCTTCCAAAAAGGAGTTATACTTATATCTGAGTTCTCACGATACTTAAAACACTAATACATGCGCCATGTAATGATCAAATATTTTCGGTTTTATTATTGTGGAAAAAAAGGATTGTGTAGACAGTGTGGCTTCCAATTTCTTCCAAAGAATCGGGAAATGGGGCCTGGAAAAAGTGTTGAATGCTAAAGATGCGGTAAAAAAGACTACTAAGAAAGGATGTGCAGATGTCTAAAAGAAAACTTCATTAAAATAATCTTCTCTATTCAAAAATGTGGATACTCACGTAATCAAATATTTCATGTCAAAATCTAGATCAAACGTCCCTACACATAAAAAAAGAATGAAGAAACACATTCAAGTGTTTAAAAGATGGTGAAATATAAGCTTATGAAATCAAAAATCATAATACGACATCCATTCCAAATTATTTATTGGAATTAGTAATCTAATTAAAAAATTATGAAACAAAATTAGAATAGTAATTTCACAGAAACACAGAACATATAAAATGTACATGGAAAACAGAAAGGTATATTGGAGGAAAAGACGTTTCTGAAGAGTCACCTGCCAGCGTGCAAAGACCAAGGAGACAACTCCGAATATCCCAAATAGAAAGATTAATCTAGATACCAACACAATTCAAGGAGTATTATTCAGGATATAACGTAGCCTTAAATTATTTATTTATATATGAAGGAAGAGGCGGTTGTATATTATTTATTTTTAAATTCCGTATAAATAATTTATTAAATTAAATTATTTAATTAATTAATATTTAATATTGTAAATTTTGCAAGATAGAATATATTGTCAGTCACTTAGAGAACGTCAAGCCCATGTTTACAACTATTGTAATTTGATGATCAAAATACGGCTTTAGCCATCTATGACCAATCATAGTCATCTATGCAAATGTTAGAACTCTAGAAGTATTGGAGTTTGATTGGAAAGAAAAATTGGGATGGACCAAAGCTATAATCAAATGCATGTATGTATCATTTTTTTTTTTTTTGGTTCAGTTGTGGCGTTGAATATTACGCCTCTAAGTAACTAGGAATCTTAAATGAATTCGCCTTTTCAATTTAGTACACCTATAAATTCTGCAAAATTAACATAAAACTGAATGGAAACGCCTCGGGAAAATTATTCTATTGAATTCAATGTACGTGGGTTTGCGACTCGGTCATTCTTAAGAAAGAAAACATGCATTTTGTATATGGACTTCAAAGAAGATTCCTAGAAAAAAGATGTGTACGTCCTCAAGGTAACGATCATGTGAATATGTGGTATTATAAAAAATACATCTTGTGGGGGAAAGATTTCAATAAGCCAATGAGTCTACTTAAGCAATCAAGTACATTTATAAACATGGTTTATAGTTTTGAAACTGACTGACGAACAAAATTAACATTCTGAATTACATAAATGATGAAGAAGTTGTCGTAGATTCAAAATTAGATTATTTTTTAACTATTTCATTCATTTAACCCTTGTATGTATGGATGAAAACGGAACATAAAATATAAACAGTAGTCTATGGCAAAAAGAAAAAATACATCCTTCTTTAAAAGTTAATCCAAACCAAATAAGTGTTGGGAGCCTTAACAATATTATTTTATTTATTAAAATATTATAATTTAATTTTTTTAAAAGCTTATATCAAACATTCCTTACTTTTTTTACAATTTTGGTGTACTAATACACTCATACATTACACTACATATGAAAAATAAGAATATGAAAATTCTTACACACATACAAATACCTGTGTTATATACTCATTATTTCAAAATGATAATCTAGTTATTATAGCAAGGGGTTTTAAAATATTTATACATATTCCTACACAAGGAGAAGAAAGTTCTAAGGTATCCTAGTCTAAAAAAAGTTTATTAAGCGATAAAAAACAGAGCTTTACTCCTATTCACAATATTTTTTATTCAACATTGCAAACTATTCGTATTCCATAAAGTATAAATTATAATATAAAAAGTTTTTACATGTTATGTCAATAAAAAAAATGTTAAAGTAAAAGTAGTTGATCGAGCCCATACTTCTTACCCATTACGTATTGCACTTATCAAACAACCACTGTAATTTAAACTTATATTCTAAATTATACATACTTTAATTCTCTCAATAACAAAAAATTATGTACAAAAAAAACATATTTTTCTGTACATAAAACGTGAAGTGCCATTGTAAAAGATCGAGTTGTTATTATTGAACCTTCCTGAAATAAATATTCCAGTTGATTCAACTTAACCTTTATCTAATGTTAGTGTCACCAGTAACTCATTTTGGATTTCAATTGTGTTTCGTTTCTTTATATGTGATTGCGTTGTATCTATATCTTTTGATTTTGCTTGATAACCTGATTTGCTTGACTAAAATCATCAAATACCTAAGCACAAAATTACCTTTATAAAAATCATAATACTGATCATGTTAGGATAATTTTTAACGAAGTTTGATAAAAATGATGAAAAACAAGACAAGCATATTCCTATATTCATAATAAACTATATTATAAAATAAGTTTATTTTAAAATGAACTTGTCAAAAAATGACGACATATACTCTATTGTTGTTTTTTTGTATATGTTTAACATTCTTGCGTACAATGCTTTTATTCTGCAGTTCCAAATCAAAAAACAGTAGAATGATAGATATTGAAAATAATATATGAATTTTAGTAAAATCAAAGCAAAAAAGTGTCATACATCATACGTTAACGTAATTTGTGTGCGTAAAAAGTCAATAACAGAGAAAAACTAAAGTATATTTATGAATTTTAGATTAATTATACTTTTGAAAACATATTTTTAAATGAGCTTTATAATTATACAAACTAACTTTAATTCCAGAGTTTATATTCGTTAATTTATTCATTAATTGTCAAATTGATAGCTTAGGTAATGTTTATCTCATGTTACTCTTAGAAAAACCACCTTTTTTAACCTCTATTAGTAAACATTCTTTTTATATCGTGGTTCTAAAATATTTGTACAAATGTAGGATATGGAGAAAAAACAAGAGCTAATAAATTGGAAATTAAATTATTTATCACGAAAGTTTCTAAGATTTCACAAACACAATAATCATTAAAATTTAAAACTAGAAATATTTTAAATAATATAAACGAGTACATTAATAAATTAAATATCGGAAGATTCTTCATGTACATGATCGTAATCTCACATAAATTCATAATCATTTTACGAAAAAAATAATTTTTTATTTTATTATCTGTTTTGCACGGACAAATGACTTCTTCTTTTTTTCAGTAACTAGCTTCTAACATTTTTTTTATACAGAATTACTACGGTTCTCGTTGTAAAAAGTGTTATGCTTATATTGAGTGATAAAAGTTTTTTTTTTTTTTAAATGAAGAAACAAAATTATAGCACTTTTTTCATTCCATTGACAGCATAACAGCTGACATAATGGACGAGGATATCAGGAGAAAAAGTACTTTATACAAGGTGGGCGGGTTATATTTGCCGCCTCTTTGGTGCGCTCTTTATGTCAAACAATTAATATAATATATAAATGTGCTCAATCAAATCCAATTCGTTAGGCGTTGTTATGTTTTTTAAAGAAAAAATTTGTGTACTTGTATAAAATAACACAATCTGCGTATTTTCTGAAAATTCTAAAAACAATTACTTTTTATATGCGGAATCGTTACATGTAGAAAATGAAATTGCTCTCTAAAAAACTAATAAAGTTCAATTATAACTAAGATGAAAAAACCCATCTGTATTTGAATTCCATCTATAAAAATAACTATTAGGTACATATAGTTTATTGTCTACATAACAAAATACAAAGAAAAATAGAATTTACGCTCTCTATATAATTAGTAATCTACTGAAGTTATTTAAAGATGTAAAATATGTCATTGTTACACGCCATTATTTCACTGACAAATAAATTTACTGTTTTTTGTAGATTGTTCAAATTTTTTCCTATTCATACCGTATATTACTGTTTTAAACATAGTCTGACAGGCCAATTGTTCGGAAAATCTTGATATATTATTAAAGTAACAGTTGAAGAGGTTTGGTAAGCATTTTCTGTGTAAACATCTAGCTGCAACACTTTCTTTGACACGATAGTTTTAGAAGTAGTTCAGCTCTATGGGTAAGATAAAATTCTTTTGAGTAGAAAATGGAAGCAAAAAAAAAAAAAAAAAAAAGATAAAATGAAAGGAGGTTGGCTGTTCTAATCCGTGCAGTCAGGACAACCTCATGACCATTCTTATAGTCAACAACCAGACAGTCAAGAGGATTAGGAAAAATATTTCTCAATCGGGATCCGGTTGTCTAAGATTTATCTAGGGGTTTAAATAGAAAGTTTTTCCTATCAATAACAGGATCAACAGCGAAGTTTTTTCGTAACTGAAGAAAATTACCCTGTTTTCATGATGTTTAAAATAATTCAGGATATGTTTCTAGTACTGGAGACAAATGATTCATTTTTTACTTGACTAAGTAAAGGTCTTCAATTTGGTTAGGCACTTTGCTTTATATTTATCCATCGAATTGTCTGAACGTCTCTCCAAATGTGGGACTACTCGAGATTTTCTCAAACTCTCTCGTATATTCTTTTTTGATGTCATTCAAATTCCTAAATACTTCCTCTGTTATTTGAGTATATTTTTTAACTGCATTTTTTACAGCTTAACGGATAATATCGATATAAAATGAAGTCAAACAATATTGTTTATCTTTTGATTGTGTTTCAAATTATCATTTAGAGCATTTCAATTTTTTCTCACTATGAAAAACATGGCAGTTTTCTTTTCTTTTTACATTTTGTGTGTTCTTTACTTCTTTAAGTCAATAAATGTTTGATATTTTTATAAGAGCTTTTAGTAGCTATGAACATACGCCTTATATTCGAAAAAATCATCTCAGAAAACTAAGAGCACCATGTAATAATATTCAATCTTGATAATGAAACTCATGCACTCCGCTTTATCAGGTTCTATATACAATTGTATACTTTATTAAATTTTAATTTAATGCGTAATATTAAAGAATTATATAGTTGTATATAGACCATGATGATATTCATATATATTTTGCTCCAAAAACTATTTTATATTGATTTTTAATTTCATGCTGAATAGTATATACATCCTTTTTTGGAGCAAAATATTATTATTATTATAAATACATGGTTTTTACGAAATATGAAGAAAATAATAAATTAAAAACGTAAATCTATAAATTTATCGAAGCATTATAAGTACTGTGTAGGGCTGTAAAATGTGGATACAGATGGATTTAGATCTACATCAATAATTTTAAACTTTCAATAATAGGTAAAAAAAATCTGTTAACAAAATCTTGTTGAATAAGATTCTGCAAAAACTTTTTTCCTTCAATATGGTCACCTTCATTATCAATTACAGCATTTACTCGTCATCTGAAAGTCATGCAGGAGTTGATGAGAAATCTGTTTTTCTGTCTAACCTTCGAAAAGAACAGAGGCTTTTCTTTCCATAAGCGGCCATAACGCTAAGGACCATTGTTTGGGCCGTATATTTGGTGCGATAACCCCCCTGGATCTCTTCTTTTCTTTTTGCAAGTCAACAGTCGTTCTGGCGGTTGTGGAATGATCAACAGTCAAAATCTTCTTGTCTGAGAATATTTTCACAATATTACCTTGATCCATTTGAGGATTTTCTTGTACCAATAAAGGTTCCTAGCTTTCATGTCATCTGTCAAAAGGTGGTGGGGAGTCTTTGTGAAAGAAACTAATCCCAAGTTGTGCTGTATAGGGCTCTTAATGGTCCTAGGAGCCGCAGAGAAGTCGTCGACGAGGCGATTCATCGTCTTTGTGCGATCCTTCTTTATATTATTCTCCAAACTTAACTTGGACTTCGTATCCCTCTTCCAATTATGCGTTCGACTTTTTGCCATCCTGGAAATGTCTTTTCCAATTTCTTTATCTTGACCCACTAAAAAACCAGATTTTTCGAACACTTAACAATGTCCGTAATCTTCATCACATCAACTCCAGTAACTAGGAGATCTGAGAAACGCTGCCTTTATCTTTGTTGCTTGCTCATGATGATTAAATGACTAAGTAATTATTATAGTTTCCTTATGTAAAAAGGACGGCAGAATATCAATAATAGTCACTAAAACTTTTCATAGAAATGAGAAAACACACATTAATTAACAGTCAACGTTTTGTTGCCCTACTCTGAATGTGTGTTACGTAGAAAAAAAAAAGATTTTATCAAAAAATTTGGCAGATTAGTTGGTATCTTTGCTGTAATTAATGGTAAAGAAAAACTGTTAATATGACGCAATGGCACGACTTTAGAACTAAATTTTGAAGGGTTAATTGATTAAAAAAATTGTCGGATCTGTATAAGTCAGACACTAGAAGTAAAAGTTAATTGGGTAAACTCTAAATAGCCTTGGTGTTACTATTATTGAAGAATAATCCGACATTAGGGAGGAATTGGCTATTTTGTCTTTATAAAAAAAGTTTGAGAAATATCCCGATCCGGCTAATCTAATCTTACACATTTTTATTTTTTTCAATTTAGAATGACATTGGTGTAAAATCAACAACAACAAGACATCTTATCTATAGACAGAGCAAGCTGAGACGGTTGGAAAGACCAAAAAAGTTTCTAAATTATCACTATTATAATTTTATTATAAATGTCCTAAAAATACATCTTTTTTAAATTTTACTCTTGAAAAATTGAGAATTATAAAATGATTACTACTAGATAAAATCAATCCATAAACTGTCAAAATATGAGAATGTCATACTTAGTTGGGAATCTACAAATAGCACTTTAGTTCATTCACTAATCAAAGGTTTTATATATCTAATATATGTATACGATTGACACATAATAATGTGTTATTTTATTAAAAAAATTATTATTTTTTAATCAAAATCTTTTTTATATAAGCCAAGCAAATTTGCATGTTATTATGGGGTTTCATAGAAATCATTATTCTATAATCAATTTGAAATTCAATTAAGTAGGAATTATTGCTTTTTGATTGGAATGAACAATGGAATATATATGAAAACAAAAAAAAGTATGTATATGATAAAAAGATAAGTATAAAAGCTAAGTCTTTATTAATAAAACAAAGTTTGTTTGTATTTTAGTAGAGACACCATTTTTGAGTGGGCAATTAATATCTATTTCACGTAACACATTGGCTGAAAAATATACAAATAGTGCAATTCTTTTTATTAATTCACTTCATTTTCAGTTAGGAAACACCTTCAAAATACAGCTGTCAAAATCTCGTGACAAAATGTCCATTATTTTTGGGTTAAGGTTCTAAGTGTGAAGCTAATTTTGTTATTTCCAAAGCAATTGATGATAAGCAGGTTCTTAAATAAATTTTAAATTGCTTATTGATGAGATAAAATACAAATCAAACTAAGTA